>NW_024881324.1:10973229-11060729 GCF_018691265.1 Tyto alba | reverse complement strand
TGGGACAAATTTTCAACTGGTGTAAATCAGTATACATCCATAACTTTGATGGAATTAAGATGATCTGCATTAAATTCTATGTATTCCTTCTGCATGTCAGATTTCCCTAGCAAAACCTATTACAGCCTATATTGGCCATAGTCAAGTTTCAGTTGTTATAGTCTGTAAGTTCCTTTCACAGCAAGAAGGAAAGAAGTATTCCTCCTCCCCCATATCTAATGAAGATGCACAGTGGGTTTTGATGTTTTGGAGTGAGGTTTTATGCATGTCTTGGGGATTTTTTGTTCAGTTTTGTGTTTTTCTGAGGGTGGTTTGGTTTATTTTTTAAGTATTCAATATAGTTAGCACCAAAATTTCTTTTTTCAGGGTCACAGTAGACTACATTCTTCGGCACTTCACTCAAACAAAAATTAGTATTTTTGAGTAGTTGATCTAACAGGCTTGTGACTCCAACTTACTTACAAAGAACTTCAAAAGAAATTATGCCCTTGTCCCTTAACATGATCAGGTTTTGATAGGGTGTTTTTCATGAGTTCGTAATTTCAGAATGAGAGCAATACCTGATTTTCAACAGCAGAGAGAAATTCTTCCGGTGTTACTTATCAACATAACTGAATAATGGAGTATTTCGGTGGCGGCCTTTGTGTAATCACCACATGCCCTGGTCACTGTGCTTCAGAGGAAATTAGAAGACATTTTCTTTTCATACCTATCTCCAGCCAATTTCCTCACCCTTCTCTCTTTTACACATGAGCACTTTTAAGTGGTGTAAATTACACTCTTTCCCCCCTTCATTTTAGATTTTCTTCCCCAGCCCCCCTACCCTTACGATACTTTGCCTTCTCATCAGAGAATAGAAGGGAAATTATCCAGTGGCATTTTATATTAATTTTATCATTAGTCACTACTAGTTAATTTATGTATTTATGCAAATTTATGTCTAAAGCAATTGTTCTTTAATCAGCTCACATATACCTGCAAAACTTAAGTTTCCAATAGCAAATTAAATAAAACTCTTTCAGTGACCACTTGCATATTTGCAGGCAAAGTCCAGTTGTGTGAACATACCTAGACAAATGCACATGAACACATCTCCATGCAGAAAGCTGCCATTCTGCTTACAGAACTTTATCAAAAAATAACCATAAAAAAGAATTCCTACAAAAAAGCAAATTTACACAACTTGAGGCCAGAGCCTCAAGTGATACGAAGGTTGTGTTCATTTACACATGAGGTGGAAGTGGTCCAATTTGCATCGACAAACAATATGTATCAGACTTGTCCATCCACAACCAGCACATAGAATGGGAATGTCCTTTGCTTGCAAAGTCAAGTTTAAAGGGTGATGCTTCTGCTGGTAGAAATTCATCCTATCTCAAAGCCCCACTACAGCTGGTGAAAAACAGTGAGTCTTACCTTTTAACATTTAAAAAAAAAAAAAAAAAAAAAAATCTATTTTACCTTGAGTGTGCTGCATTACAGCAAAGACAAGGAGAGTTAGAAGTGTCTGAGCACAGTGCAGACTAATCACCATGTCATTCAAAAAGTGACCTAAACCTTTAAATGCCTTTTTGCATGCCACAGTCATTAAAACACACCACCTGCTTTCCGATACCAGTTGAAACAAAGGAAAACCGGGAGTACCAGAACCTGCCGTACTCGAGTCTGTGGGAGAGCAGTGAGCACCACAACAACAGCAGCAGCAGCAACAGCAAGGGAAAAAAATCCTCATTTATAACCAGTGACAACTAAAACCTATGAAGTTTTTAAAAGAATGTGATTGTTGTCAAAAGGAATTGGGTACAACAATGCTGCGTTCAGCTCTGGTTCCACTCAAAGCCGTGGCTGAGGGGCTCTGGGAAAGCTGCTGGAAGGCTGGTGGGCACAGACCAGCAAGAAAGTGAATTTTGCATACTGTACGGATCATCGCTCAGTTCAGGGCAGTCATATTGAATCTGTGATCAACCAATTGTGCTTCATGAAACCGTCAGCCCTCATTTATGTCTAGCTGTTTTCTTCTGTCCTGCTGTAAACAAGCTCTGCTCTGAGCTGTCTCCCTACCCTTATCTGCTTACCAAGATCACACAGACAGACCTCATCAGCAGCCTTAGAGTTAAAGTTAAAGTTACTGCTTCCAGACAGCAGTCCCCACGCAAGCTGGAAGTCAAAAAGAAGAGCAACTTTGGAATGACAGAATTTTAGTTCCTTTTAGGAAATGCATACCTTGGATTCATACACATACTGGCATGTTATGTCTCTTTCATGAAATTAAATTAGGTGTTCCTAATATGAACAACTGTTTCTAACATCAGCAAACTAGCTCAGCAGATTCATCCACGGTTTTGTTTGTGGGTTGGTTGTTTTGGATTTTTTCCTTTGGGGCCTTGTTTGAATACAGCCAAAAGAGAAGTAGCTGGAAATATTGTCAATCTGGTAGGGCTCCAAGAACCTAATAATGCCTGAAATGCTCTAAGGAATGTAATGATGGTAAACAGGAGCAGGTATGTTGGCTTCTGTTCTCATTCACTTCAGCAAGAGCATTAGCCTTTCAACATAAAGCAGAGCACAGTTTTCAAAGAATGGTCCTCTTGCATAAAAAGGGATGGAGCCTTACTAAAAACATATTCCTCTGTGAACGCACGCACACACACACAAATGCGTTAGTTGGTATTTACAGCATTTAATTCTTGCAACCAGCTGCTAAGTCCCTGTTAAGGCTTTCCTTCATGCAGCTGGAGCTGGAACCTTTTCCCTTCTCCTAGCCTATTACTTTGTCTATTTAAGGGATGGCAGCCAAAGAGAAACAGCTTGTAATTTGCACCTGTCTGCTTTAAGCACTCCATGTTAGATTTTGCAGAGAGCAAACTCTTCATTGCTAATGAGAATGACACTTAATAGGGTCAAACATATTTTTTTAGCTGACTCTGCAGCAATTAAAGAAACAAATAAATAAATACCCACTTCGTTTAAGCCTGTTCTAGCTGGAGAACGAGGCTAAAGGAAAAGCCTCGTCAAAAAAGAGAGCTCAGTGTGTAGGTGGAAGAAGTAACCCCATGTGCCTATGAAATAATACTGGGCACAGCTAGGCATGACTGAACCTGTACACTGCCCATGTAGGAGCACACGCAGGAGATCTTTTACCACTTCTCCTATAAAATGCAGAATTGTTTCAGAAAACAACCATGTGCAAAGAATCCTTCTGAATTTCTGCATACTGAGCTGACTTTTGAGGACTCGCAGTATTCTTTGCTACCTACAGGGCTATGAGAAAGTTGTTCTCTGAGAATTAAAATGAAATGCATGCTTCACTTCTGATCCAGAGGCATGCAAGCATTGCCATGCAGAGATGCACTAGCTGGAGTGTAAAGCAGTGAAGGTGTACATCAAGAACATAAACCATGTGTGATCTTTCAGCTTTACAGAAACTACCTCAGCATGTTTGCTACTTGATAAAAAACAAGCATGGCGCTTTTAGTCAACTGTGATATCATTTGCAATTGCATTGAAAGAAACAATTTACTGGCATATTTGTTTAGTTACTAAAAAGTAGTCTTTCTTACTTGCTCTTAAAATAGAAAAGCCCTCAAAAACCTCAAGCTACAGAGCTGATGACAAGAACAGAAATGCCGGGGGGGGGGAGGGCGGAAAAATAGAAGGGAAATAGAGTAAAACATACAATATATTAAAAAAAACACTGGTGCTGCATTTTGATTTCATAAATTGTCCCTATTTGTACTTCCTGCTTAAACAATAACTAACATAATGATGGGTTAAATGAAGTTGAGATTGTCACAAACATGGCCTCACTAGTAATTAATGTAGTTTAATATGGTTGTTGGCACACATCTCACATGACAGATAATGTTCCAACATGTCACTGATAGGACCTTTCAGCACAGCTTTAGGAGATCTACCAGGCATTGCTGAGGTTGGTTAGGTCAAAGGGTTGAACCATGTGTAATTCAGAACAGAGGAGGTCCCACGGTCACTCCACAAAAACAATTACACTACTTATTTCACTCCATCCCTTGCCCGAAATTCACAAGCCTCACAGTTTCAGCGCAGTCAATCTCTCTCTGCCCTGGGGCTATGAGCCACATGAAAATATGTGGTGCTGTGTTTATAAATCTAATCAAAAATAGAAACAGTAGACAAGCACAATGAGGTCCTACTATGGATCATGGGAATTCTCTAAATTCTGAAGGCACTTTTGTTTAACTTCTGTGGGCCTTCTCCTACCATTACATTGTCTCATACTCTCGTTAATCATCCCCTTGACTTGTCAATGATATAAAGGAGCCTACACGTCTGCTGACTTCCCTCCCATCACACTACAAATAATATTATGAAATAGCAATGCGAGGAATAGCCCCTTCAAATTTTCTGTTTTAAAGTGTGTTTTTTCTTCACTTACCTCTTCCTCCATGCCAGCCTGCCCTTTCTCAGACCTGTGACAGAAAATGCTTCCTCCTGCAATGAAGAAGAGAGAGCACACCTGAATTTTCAGTCTGCACACAGCCATTAATACCCTTAGGTTTAAGACACAGAGTTGCAGAGCACCAGCCTAGAAACCCGCCAGGGTGGGGGGGTCTTCTCCTGCTGCAGTCCCTGCTCCTGCCTTGCCAAGGAGCAAAAGGAGGATATAGGGCTGTTCTTTCCTTCATTTTTTTGAAAACAAATTTCCATCTGATCATATTAAAAAATAGCTAGCAAAGATAAACAAGAAAAATGTCATTTAAGCTCAGGTGAAACAACACCAAAGATGTGGTTTAGAGTAGAAGTAACGCAGAAGTAATTCCTACCCCCAGACACTAACTACTAAAATGACACAGTTTGCTGTGGAACACATCTAACCTGAAGATTACAATACCAAAGCTGCCAGATTTAGGAATGTTTTTGTGATCCAGCATTTAAGTGGGTCCCACTTGTGCCTCTCTCTCTGTGTGGGGATCTCCATTAGAAGGAAGGAAATTCTCCTCTGCTCTGAGGTTATAACCATTCAGCAAACATACAATAACTTTACAAGTTTTATATCACACCAGCAAAAATGCCTCGATTTTGTACCAGTTGCTTTTGTCTCTGTGTGGGAAACAAAAATTATTCATTCAAAACGGCTAGACGGGTCGCCCCACGCTCATTGAAATCAATGACAAAACTCAGTCTGACTCCACAGTTGCAGGACCTGAACTTCAATGAATAGCAACCTTCTTCCTTTGCCAGCTTTTCCCTTATGCATTTATACAAACACACATTCAGATTATTTTGCAGAGCCTGAAAACAAAACAAGACTTTGAACAATTAAAAATATCCCTTCAGAGTCCCTCAGAAGCTTTAATTGACCTTCTGGGTCAGAAGATGCCCCATACAAAATACATGTTTGGCCTCAGCTGAGGAAACTCTCTCTCCTGAGGGCACCAGGCAAAGAAGTGCTTAATTCTAAGTACGCGCCTAAGTTTCATTGAAATCAATACAATGGACAGTGGACGGGGCCACAAATTCTCCACGGAAAAAGGCTGCATTGTCACTCTGGTTGCTCAGTAATGTATGAAGGGCTGAGCTTTTGCCCAGGCTTTGCTGATGCTGAGAGTCTGCTGACCTTTGCCATGGCTCCTCGATTTCGGTGCCCTCCTTGGGGTGCCAAGGCCATTGCAATGATGCTGGGGGCTGCGATTCTGGCAACTCCCGCTCCCCCTGTGACCAACCCTGCCCAAACAGCCCCTGAGCCATAGCCTACCATGCCCAAACTCCTCTGCTCCATAGCACTCTGCAATATTCAAAATAAAGCCCCCACTGGAATCACACGGGTAGGCTCAAGTCACATAGCTAGTCATTGTATGTCTCAGAAAACAATCCCAGAGTCCCATTCCCAAAATCTGGGGTGCGTTTACAGGCCAAGGTAGTACGTACATCACTAATTCAGCTGCTGCTCTAATCCGATCGCACATCCACTGAGCGCAAGAGGTAACTAGTTTTGAGCCCCACAGCATATCACATTCCTTGTTATAACTCAAACAGGAGCAGAAAAAAAAAGAAGAACCTGTATGAGCCAAAGACAATAAAATCTTGAAATGGCTCCTTTCCTTTTCAAAGTAGAATCACAAGAAGCTGCTAGCAGAAAGATCTGATAAAGATGTAAGCTATAAATTCAACATTTTCATCCATGGTCAACATCTGCTCATTCAAAAGGGGCCAAAGATGCAGCAATAAGGGCTTTCAAAGACACAATATTCCCAGAAATCCAAACATTAATGGAAAGACTTGGAGTCTCATCTTAAAGAATATGGTTGACCACATTAGGAAAGGCAAAAATACATAAACAACCAGTTCAGAGGAGACATTAATAACATTAGTGCCTTACCAGTGATTTTCTTGGAGTTCAGGAACTTCCTTTTATTTAGGTTTTCTGGGGAAATTTGTTTGTTTGTTTGGGTGGGGAACACTCTGCTAGGCATCTCTTTTCCTTTTTTGTTTTTTAATACCAATCAGGTAACACATTCAACACTGTATTAACGGATGTTGACTGTGGCCTTACTTAACCTCATCAGCCTATTTTCTTTAGCTGGATAACAGCTGAATCATTAGCATTCAACTGGCTTGCAGTCCTGAAAGAGTACAGCAAAAACAAAGTATGTGATTTTTTTTTCCGTCAATCACAAAGCAACATAAACCCAGGTATTTTATACCCAGCTGATGTGATGTTTTGCATGATTTAGGGGTGGACTTTAGTTATTTTTATGTATAATTGCAGTAAAATGACAAAGCAAAACAACGACTTAGAATTTTTTAAACTGGATATTTTCACTTTCCTTCTTTTTTTTTAGTTATTCCTGTTGGGGAAAAAATTAGGGAAGCTACATTAAATATGCAAGATATCTGAATAGCTTTCTGTAATGAAAATAATATATTTCTAATCCAAAGATGGAGGAATTAAGTAGAGAGAGAAGCAACAAAAATAACTCTTATAGCAGCACAAATGCATTGACCGGCTCCTGTCACTGGTCACATATCTGGGAGAGATCAAAACACAGCTTTCCAGTGGAGCAGGCTGAGGTATCTCTTTCTCACACTAGTTGATATTTTATGCTGCATCAGCTACTGAAAATCACTTGAGCTGTATGAAGAGCCAATATACAATAAGGGTCTTGCAAGTGTAGCCCTAAAATGTACTGTTCTTGCAGAAGAAAAACAGTCCTGCTTATAGCAGCATACCCAGCATTTCCTGAAAGCACTCCCAAATACACAGGCGTGTTACCACGGGCCAAGGAGAGCAATGCTGGGCACAGCTAAGGTGCTGGTGATCGCTGGCAGAGAAATAGCGGGTTCAGAGCAGGAGTAGCAATGCAACAGTCTGTCACCATGGTGGCTGCCCTCACTCCTTTCTCACCTTCACCTGGTACACAATTTATCACATGCTAAGAAGAAGTGCTGTGGGATCTCTGTGCTACAATATCGGCAGAAACCACTGAGTAAATGATAACCCTAACAACCTACTTGTAATTCCCTTTGGACTCTCTCATAAATACCAGCTAGCCAGCATTGGTCTTTAAGAAGTATTTCTTCAGGGGAAAATTGCACCTCTGGTGAAGAGAATCCATCAGTCACTTAAATTCAGCAGGACTGACCTTTGAAGCCACAAGCACTGTGCTTATCCTTCTTTAATCACCAATTTTGGGAGCAGGTCCCTCAAAGTAATCTCAGAACCTTTCTATCTTTTCTCCTTTTTTTTTTTTTTTTTAATTTAAAAATGAGTTTACTGCAAATATGTCTTTATAAAGATCATTAACACACCTAAAATTAAGCTCACATTCAATTATTTTGCTTGATAGGTTGTAATGTTCCTAGCCTTTTTCTGTGTGCTTGAAAAAGTAGATACATGATTTTTCTGTTGATAAACCTCAGTAGGCAGCCAAGCATCACTCAACCACTCACCCCCACCTCCAGTGGAATGGGAGAGAGAATCAGAAGGGTAGAAGTGCAAAAACTCATGAATTGAGATAAAAACACTTTAATATTTTTTTAAAAAGGAGGAAAATGACAACAGAGAAAAACAAAACAAAACAAAAACAAATCAAAGCAAAACAACCCCACAAGAAAAACAAGTGATGCAAAATAAAACAATTGCTCACCACCAACTGACCAATGTCTGGTCAGTCCCCAAGAAGCAGCAGCCCCAGCCATCCTTCACCCACGCCCCTCATCCCCAGTTTTATTGCTGAGCACAATGTCATAGGGTGTGGGACAACCCTTTGGTCAGTTGGGATCAGCTGTCACGACATCATCTCCTCCCAACTCCTTGTGCACCCCCAGTCCACTTGCTGGTGGGGTGTGAAACAGAAAAAGCCTCAACGCTGTGTAAGCACTGATCAGCAACAGCTAAAACATCCCTGTGTTATCAATACTTCTATCACAAATCCAAAACATAACCCCATACAATCTACTATGAAGAAATGTAACTATCCCAGCCAACACCAGTATACTGTGTCATGCTAGCAATTCATGTGGAAGTGACAAATAACAAATTTTAGTTTCTGTGCCACCATTCCAATATTCCCATTTCCCACTCAATGGGAAGCACCATACAGAAACACTCATCATGCTGCTTCAGAGCCTGGCTTATGGACAATTGTCTCCTGATGAAGTCCCAGGGCTCACATTTGAAAGTGCTGAAATTCTTAGTGGTCATCACCTGACAGTCAGTACTGGGGAAAGAACACAGCCAGCCCCAGTCTGGACAAAAGGCTTTCCAGAACAGCATGACAAACTCCCAGTTTTGCTTACCAGGCTTTTTTTTTGGCACGGCTGCCCACCACAAGTCTTAGAAACATCTCAGATCAAGATGGTAGCAGGCAGCAGGATCAGGGGACTGAGCATAATAAGAAAATCACATTCCTTATGGTTGCAGTCAAGCCTACATCTCTTTTTCCTCCAGTTTTCCACTTGTAAAAGAGGCACAGTAATATTCTGTGTTACCTCCATGACCCTACCAGCCATGGTGGATTTCTGCTGACCCCTCTGGATGCAATGTCATGGTACCAGGAACCTCTGCACTGCCACTGTCCTTACTTCTCTGTCCCATCCACATCCCAGTCCTTATCCAGCAAAAAAAAATGGTTCTTTTCATTGCAAAAAGCTTTTGTGACTTCTAAATCTTAAATATCACAGTATTCATATTACAGCAGCATCAGTTAGAAGTACCAAGCTGTACATGAAATCCTTAAAAATCTATGTGCTTTAGAGACAAAACCAATTAATTATTTTGCTTGTGCAAAAACAATACCTTAAAATCTAAGGGGACAACATATGTAAAGGTAAATAAACATCTAGACAGGTAGAAAATACTCATCATGAGTAAACATGTTAGCAAATATAATATGTTTTGACCATGCACAATTTTAGTGACAACAGATCCAATTTCTTTTAAAATGTGCATCAAAGTTGCCTCCCTAATTTATTTTCAGGGAGTAAGTAGTTCATTTTGTGAGCCATACATTCTATTAGCCATAGATTTTAGTACTTGCTCATGAACTTCTACTATTCATTCTCTGGTTTCTACTTATACTACAAAGAAAAGCCAAACAATCAGAAATTATTTTTACACACTCTGCAGTTCAGGGAATCGGCCTATGATTACTGGAACATCATTTTCCAGGAAAGTTCCCCTCCAAATAACATATATGATATGTACTTAGGAAAAAGTCAGTTTTGCTCTTTATTGGTTACAGATAAAAATTTCAAATATATGTATAAAAATGTAATGTTAAAGGGTCTTCTCTCTCTGAATTAAGCAAGAATATAACCAAGGATACACTGGAAAATACAATAAAAACTCATCTTGTAAAAGTAACATTTTTTACACATATACCACTTCAGATATCGATACTGTTGTTAATAGATCAGTAGAGTTTCCTTTCAGTCAGAGAGACAGAAATCATACCGTATGAGCAATCCCAGAAGGAATACCTCTAGTGGTTCAAAACATATTTCACTTGCTTCTGGCATGAGTTTCTGGATTAGTGTCATATATGTGTCAACATGAAACAACATAGGCCATTTGTTTATGTGTTCACATTACTCCTCCTTATGTTTTTCTGTATGCCAGCTGACATTGACTACACATATATATCGATATATTCAACCCAGTGAGTGCATTCCTCTGTCAGGTACTTGTTAATGAGACATAACCACCGAGTACAAATGAAGGGAAACTGAGGTAACTAGGAGAGGGACACAAAATAGACAGGGACTTAACAGTGACGTTTGTGTACTAATAATTAGAAATGGCATTGTGTAAAGTTATATATTTTGACTAATAAGCAAACAGAACTGTAGCCTGTTTTTTAACATCCAGTTAGCTGATAAGACCCAGACACACATAACCTGAGGTCTGTAGTGGTTTCCATTAGTTTTCAACCACTAGTAGCGGGAAATCATGCCTCGCATATTTTAAAGTGGGTATCCTTGGCCAGCATGGCTAGGTTCAAAGTTATTTTTTTCTATCTAGAAAATCAGCAATTCGAATTCTGACTCCAGAATTTGAATTCTTGAACCAAACCTCCCTTTGAAATAAGTGTTAGCAATGTTTCACTTATTGCACTTAAAAAGTAACTACCTCAAGACCTTGAGCAGACAAAGAATAGTCTAACACAGCTTCAGCCAAATTCCTGCATTTTGGGATCGGCAACATCGCTAATAGGCCCAAAGCTCATTTCTCACCAATGGAATACCTGTAATATGCAGATATGCTCTGCATGAATCCCATATCATCTGACAGAATAGAAGAGTCTGCAGGAATCCCATGACATGTTCTCCTGGAGACGAAGCAGCTTAATAAGTTTCTGCTCTCTGCCCCCTTCCTCTCTCCAGCCCTTCACTCCTGTCCCCGGGCTGCAGCTCACTGCAGTTTCATTGGGCTGATAATACTGTAGATCTAAGCCAGGTTAAAAATACCTGTCCCCAAAACACTTTCCTTTTTTATTATTTACCTTGAACCACTTCACTGGTCCTGCTCATGGCTGTACCACCACAAGCAGGGCACAAGGAAATCCAGCAAGGAAAAAGAAGATCCTTAAGTGTGCTTTACCATCAGATAAAACATATTCTGAAACTAGACCCCATAATATCATGAGATTTTACTGCTAGCCCTATAAACTAAGGATCTGAAAATATTTATGTTCCTCCACCATCAGAACATAGCAGAAAACTAGACTGATTGTCATAATGAGAACTAGAACAGAAACTACTACCACTTCCCTATTACAATAGGTATTGTTAATTTTTAAAAAAAATATATATATATATACACATAACTTCAGTGAAATAGCATGCAGCAATGACTCGAGGATATAGAATCAGGGAGGAGACACACACTGCCATACCCAGAAGTCCAGCCCATCTGCCTCCGGAGAGGATGCCTACACATAGCAGGTTTTCTCACCTGCCCGCTCCGTGGGGAAGAAGGAGGAAGCCCTACTCCCTTCTCACCCACTTGGGTACCAATTGTTGCCCCACAGCTGGTTGTTCAGCTTTGGGTTGGGGTAGTCCAGAAGTAAAAAGGCAGGAAATTTGCCTTTTTGTAAAGGGTAAGCAAAAGGCTTATAGATCGGTGAAGTCTTTTGAGGTTTTAATGATGTACTGGCATTTTGATAGCCTCTCTCTCAGAAGAGCCAGTTTCATTTGAGAAGCAGGTAAACTGCACCAGAAGAAGCTGTTTTCCCAGCATCACTTGCTTTGTTGGAGAGTGAATGAGTTTTGGCTTCTCTTGGCTTTTGCTAGCTTGGGTCACACCCATAGTTCAATCCAAAAATAGCTTTTAATACTGCATTTTTCACTACTACAGAAAAAAGGTTTGAAGAGCAACTCTACAAAGCATGTAATTTACTCACTTAAGATACCGCAGTCTATAAGTTGATTGCCTATCTAGGATTTGGTTTGGACTATTATTACAGTTGAAAAACATATTACGTAATAAGTGGAAGAGAATAACTGAAAAAGACGTCTGTAATCTATAAGTCTCAATCCTGAAAAGCACTTATGCACACACTTCTCTGCATGAATTACTTCACTGAATACAGCAGACTAATGTATAAACCTACTCCCAACTGAGAACATTTGTAGTAAGAGGACGTGTGAAAATTTCTACAGAACTAAAAAGGCATGATTGCACTTCATTTTTTCTGATCCCTCATTCTTCCTTCCTTCCTTCCTCCCTCCCCCCAGATAACAAATTAAGGACTTCAGGAGCTCATTCTAAGGTAATTTTCAACAGTTTCAGGTTGGTATGATTTCACTGACTTAAGAGAATTTTTTCACATCTGGTGAAGGTGAAAGCAGTTTCAGATACTGCTGATTGGTCACACTAAAAGCATTAAGGTGTACTTAAAATAGATCAAATACTGAGCTGTGTTCTATCTGAAATTTCAACATGATCCTTTGCTACTCTAAAAAGCAGAAGGTTTCCTCATGCAGATAACAGCAGACTTAACAGAGTTAAACAAGGTGCTGCTACATCATGAGATCATATAAACTTTCTTGTTACTACAATTCATGTTCATTCATTGACAAGGGGGTTAACCATTTAAGTGAATCCAAGAGTTATAATTGACAGATTAAAAATTCTTACCAGTGGCCTCCTGCTCTTGATTATCAAGTGGAACTTGTGCTGGCCTGGTTTACTACATACCTGCAACAGGAGTCATAGTTTGGTCCCTGTTAGTTAACTCAGCAGAGCAGTAGTAACTTCCAGCTGTTGATGAGCAGCAACCTTTTAGACTGATCAGACAGATTTTGCCACTGCAGCCTGTACGTGGTGCTGGGCAGATGACAAATAAGGCTTGGAGCCCACTGGAATCAATAAGAAGACTACCACTGGTTTTGAAAAATTTTAAAGTGTGCTGTCAATACTACACAAGCCCTGTCTAAAATTTAGGGACAACTAGAAACCTCAGACAATCCAGAGAGGCTAGTAGAAACAGCAGAAGTGACCTCTGTAAAGTACTGACATTCACACAGGGATGTGTTTCAGGTTGGACAGGCGATTGATAAGCATCGCTTATACTGCATGCTTATTTTAGGTGATGTTTTCTTGTAGGTTTTTCTCATGATAGCTGAAAATATGAAAACACAAATCATCTGTGCTTTACTTCCTTCTCTGTGAAGTCATTTCACCTCCTAAACTGATAACACCAAAGCTAAACAAGAATTTAAATCAGGTTATGTTAAGCCCTTGTAGATTCAATCTCTCCCTCAGACTTCAGAAACTTGTTGAAAAGGTCCTGATCCACGTGTAAGCAAGGGAGTGAGTCTGCACAGGGCCACCATGCCTTGTCATATCAGGACTTGAAATAAACCTTCAACAGATCTTCAGTTCCAATTGACCCACCCTCATGTTTTTTCTCTGTACTTGAGCCCTCACAGAAAGGAGGTCATAGTAAAATGCAAAATACATTGCTTACAATGCCCCTTCCAGACCCTGGTTCACTGATGTTCTCTTCCTAGCTAAGACTTAATGTGTTGCAAGTGGAAATTGTATTGCAAATGGCTGTTTGACTCAGAATGGGTGGATTAATTCTTCTCCGTTTTTCGTTTCACCCTCATGAAACACAAAAGGAATGACATTTTTAGTTTGAAGTTACCAGTCTGCCCACAGGTTAAGTTTAAGCCTTTGGTGTGTTACTTTTACCACATCACACTTCCCTGAAGGTGATATTTAAGGTGAAAAAGAAAGAGGTCTGCCCTGTTCTTCTTAAGATCCATAAAGGATGCTTAAAATATTTCCCTTTTGGGTTTGTTCTTGTATAATCCTTTTTTTTTTTTGGCTTTTTTTTTAGTATATGAATTAAGAATGTCAAATCTTGTCTTTCAAGAGTATTTGGAGATGCTTCCAGACCACTGGAGAGCTGGATTAGGAAATATCTTCATCTATTGAATGAGTGAAGCTGATGTATCTTTCATATGTTTCTTGTAACTGGTTGTTGGGTGTTTCGGTTAATTAAGACCAAAGAAAGCAAAACAAAACATGACCCATCACAGGAGTTTATGCTGCAGCAAGCTCTGTGTGGGCAAGCCACTCCTCAAGTAAAATCCATCAGGACATTGTAAGATGCCAAAGGTCCTCCTCAATGGCATGATTGCATGACTGGGGGTTGAAATGAACATGGAGCCCATTCTCTATCTGCCTGATCATACACAGTTCCTTCAGCCACTCGCATCAGATGAACATATTTTGGATGCTCATCTTATAAGAATAAGAAAGAAGAAAGGGCCTTATAAAGCCTGCCTTTAACTTTGAGGTCTTTTTTCTTTCCCTTCTACTAAACCACGCCAGTGTATCAGAGATGGCAATAAATATGTGAGTATTGGCGCTCAGTAGCATACTATAAACTTCCTAGCACTTTATTCCTGCCCTAAATACATCATTTAATACCAATAAACCAGACCTATCCATGGTATTTGGCTAGAGATTCTGAAGTCCATATTTTTGGATGGAAGTATGCCAAGTCTTTAAGGTGGTGGTTTCATGATGCTAACAATGACACATCACTGTATTGACTCCTTTTTTCCAATCAGCCATTTACAACAACAGTACAGAAAAACAACAGGACAGATCAGAACCAAGAGTGCTCTTGATCATCCCATCTGCAAAAACAATAGGCATAGTATTTTTCAAGAGAGTTGTTTTGTCCTCTTACAAGAGTTATAACTGCTTTGTAGTATTTAATATTGAGTTCAAAGATGGGTTCACCTTGACAAAAAGATGGATCTAGATTCACTACACCACACATCCCACAACAAAGCATATGCAGACAGTCAGTGTTAAAAGCATTAACTTTTCTTTTTTCCTCCCCTCCCCCCCACATCAAGGGGGGGAAAACAAAACAAACAAACAAAAAAAAAAATCACAGGAAGGAGGTCAGTTTCAGGAACTAAGATATTCTACTTGGACCCAAAAAACTTACGTTTAGTTCTTGGTTTTGCTTCAGGTTTACTGTGTAATCTTAGACAAGTCTCTAAACTAAATTGCAAAGACTGGTGGACAGGGTTGGCATACAAATTGGGAAAGTCTGGGGTGAGCTGGTCAGGCCAGGGTGTTTGTTTCAAACCCTCAGAGTCTACCTTGACTTAATCAGAGACTGGATTTTTGGAACAGCAACCAAGAAAGTATCCTTGCACCAAAGCCATTCCCTGGAGGAAAAGCTGTTTTGGCAGTGCAGGAAAGGATGCAGCTGACCCAGCACAGTCAGCCTGGCACAGGAGCGGGGCTGTCCCTTGAGTGGCCATCACTGTGCCTGGGCACAGCTAGTGGGGTCATGGGTTTCCTGTACTGGGGGGAAAGACATCTTTAGAAATTAAATTTGGAGTGAGAAGAGAAATAACCTAAAGAGTTTCAGCAAGATGCAACCCTTGCTTCAGTTTCAACCAAGAGCAAGCCTGTATGGCATTCTTCAAAAAGAAATCTCAAACTATATGCTGACATCTGGGAGCAAGCTGACCAGGAACACACAATCCCCCTTCTCATGAAAACATGCAAGGTGAGTCTCAGTGTGAAGTTTACACTTCATACCCTATTCATCAACTAAGGAACAGCTTCCTTTGGCACACAGACAACAAGAACAGGCTGGTTTCATCTCAGGGCATCAAATTTGCTTCAGCTTGGACAACAAATGTTCAGCCTTGACTCTGACAAGATGCCTCGAGAGCAACTTCCTTCACATCATCTGCAAATGGTGCTACTGAATTTACTGAATACTTTCCAGCACTCAGCCCAGGGGCACAGTTTGTATCTTAACATGCCTGAGTGAAGAAGATCTACTGCAGTGTCCTAAACCGATAGCACTACAGGTGCAGAAAGTTACTAAACATTAGCAGCTGCTTTATACAGCACAAGGATACTTGAAAGAGGCAGTGGAGGAAACAGAAATCAGGTGTGGGTGTGAAACAGGTTACCATAATCATGGGTATAGAAGAAGGAGGCCACATGAAACCCTGTCACATAGGGCTTTGTATCAGCAATAAGTTTGCCTGTCCTTACATGAAGCAGTTGTAGGTGACAGGAGAAAAAAACAGTGGATGTTAACAGGGATCTTGTGCCAGGTCTTCAGTCTCGAGAAGCTGCTACTCACACCTTTTAGGAGAGCTACATAATCCTATGACCACAGGGGTTAAGTCTCTGATTTGTGAGGGAAATCTTTTGACTTTTTTAAAATGCACTTTCTCCCAGCAATCGTTACCCAAGAAGAGAGTGTACTTAAAACTCCAAACATTGCAGGCTGCTAATGGTGATAGTTCCAAGTTCAAACCCACCAGTCAATGCTGCACACCATGTTGAGCTAAACTTCTGTTTGCATTTCACAGAATCATAGAATGGTTTGGGTTGGAAGGGCCCTTAAAGATCATCTAGTTCCAACACTCCTGCCGCGGGCAGGGACATATTCCACCAGACCAGGTTGCTCAAAGCCCCGTCCAACCTGGCCTTGAACCCTTCCAGGGAGGGGGCAGCCACAGCTTCTCTGGGCAACCAGTGCCAGTGCCTCACCACCCTCATAGGAAAGAATTTCTTCCTTATATCTAGTCTAAATCTACACTGTTTCAGTTTAAAGCCATTATCCCCTGTCCTATCACTACACATTTTTGTAAAAAGTCCCTTCTCGTGCTTTCTTGCAGGCACTCCACCCAGTCAGTACAGGAAGGCCACTATAAGGTCTCCCCAGAGCCTTCTCTTCTCCAGGCTGAACAATCCCAACTCTCATCCTGTCCTCAGCCCCCCGATTATATTTGTGGCCTCCTCTGGATTGGATCCAACAGGTCCATGTCCTTCTTACATTGGGGGCCCCAAAACTGGACACATTACTCCAGGTGGGGTCTCACAAGAGCTGAGTGGGAGAATCCCTTCCCTTGACCTGTTGGTCATGCTTCTTTTGATGTAGCCCAGAACATGGTTGGCTTTCTGGGCTGTGAAAGCACATCATCAGGTCATGTTGAGTTTCTTGTTAACCAACATCCCCCAAGTCCTCCTCAAGGCTGCTCTCAATCTACTCATCACCCAGCTTGTATTTGTGCTTGGGATTTCCCCAACCTATGTACAGGACCTTGCACTTGTCCTTGTTGAACTTCATGAGATTTGCATGGGCCCACCTCTTAAACCTGTCAAGGTCCCTCTGGATGGCATCTTTTCCCTCCAGCATGTCACCACACCACACAGCTTGGTGTCATCAACAAACTTGCTGAGGATGCACTTAATCCCACTGTCTATGTCACCAGCGAAGATGTTGAACATCACTGGTCCCAGTAACAACCCTTGTAGAATGCCACTTGTCACTTGCAGACATTGTGGAATTAAATGCTTCATTCATACTTGTTCCTGTTCCCATGTAACACTATCTTAATAACTCAGATACTAACAACACAGTGCTCTTGTGCTTACACAGTTATATTTAAATATTTTTATATATAAATATTAAATAAAATCAAAGTAAAAATCACTGATAGAAATCTTCCTGTTTTCCTTTGTATTGTTGCCATTAATACTGTAAGTTGCTTCTTAAATACTAGCCAAACAGTTCAGACTCATTTGAGAACTAGTCAAACTTGTGCTCCTGGCTTTCCAGCAAAAATTGTCACAAGTTACAAGACTCAGATCTTCTCAGCTCCTCCTTGCCACCTCTTGTCCATCATTATCCCAGATTAATACCTGTGCCTCCTTTGTTCTGTACCAGCCTTTGCTGACAGTTCTGCAGAAAAGTATTTTGCTGTACCACATGTTGAAAAATTAATGCCAACAACCATCCTTCTCATTTAAATTACCATAGAGGAGTCACATCATGCCATTTTTCTCTGGATCATTTGTGCAATGTCAGGTAAGGCAGGATGTGACTCAGTCATGACTTGGTTCAGATGTAGGACTTTGTGAAATCTTCTGGTTTCAGTTCACATCAAGAATTCTTGGGACTGGCGGTCAAAGGAAAGTGAACCAAGAGAAATGTCATGATAGATGCTCTAAACCTTGGTCTTCTACCATACGTCCATGTATCCCTTCCTCAGAAGACATTAATATTCCAGTTGTCAGAGGGGGAAAGGAGGATAGGGAAACTGATTTCTCCTCTGTTCCTCTTCTTTCCCCAGCTCCAGGCTGTTTAGCATTAGGAAGCAATTGGTCTGTCAGCAGCACCCAGAGAAACTCTTCCCAACTGAGAGATCATGTCTCCTCTTTCACTTCTAGTGAAGGTGGCTTAGAAACCACTTTCTTCTCATGAACCATGCCTTGGCTTCCATCTTTGCTTTGATATAAACTCTCATCTTACTTTTCCTGAGGAAACTCCGGATCTCCTGTGCTTTGAAAGATGGCTTGAGGCCTTAAACTTTAAAAAAAAAAAAAAAAAAAAACAAAAACCTAAGAAAACACAGAGAGCCTTGTTTAGAATTCCTAATCTCAGTGATATTCACATGCACGCGCTCAAATCCTGACCAAGGCCCTGGAAGGCTACATCTCTAATACATCTGAAAGTTTAATAGAAAACCATAAGATACACATGTTCATATACCTTTAGTTTGGAAAGTCACTTTTTCCTAGCAGTTGAATGAATTGGCAGCCTTTTTTACACAATGTTGTGAAGGTGAATAAATTTCATAACACTACGTTTCATAGAATGAAACTGATTCTAACATGACTTGCATATGGATGGGATGCCAGTTACAGACACATTTTAATGCTCTGTTATTCATGGCAATAAAGAGCATACGCCTTGACCAATTCCACTAATCCAAACTAATGTTTGAATGGATGAATGGAATACTTGGGATTAAGAGACAATATATTTATCCAAAATAAGAAACGTGATCTATTTCCATAAGTTGTTTTAGCTCAGTGGGTCCCTCCCAGTAGTTTTCCTTAGTCTGACATGACTCACAAATGGCTCTGCACATACAGTTCTCTCATATAGACCTACATGCACAGGCAGACTCCCTAGAAGATGTAACAGATCCAAAGAGGGGACAGAATGATCAAGAGAAGAGAAATACTTGAAGAGTTGGAAGAAGATAACAACCTTTTAGGACAGTTCCCACAGTTTTGGCAGGTAAATGTGTCTGATATGAGCACTTCAGTCATGCACAGATAGATGACACATTTGTGTGTGGGCAGAGGATGAAATTGGGTGTGGACTGCGTGCCTCTGCAATGGGTACACTGATAGGTCTAACTCAGCACCAGCGGCACTGAGTCATCTGTTCAGACCTTAGAGTTCCTCATCATTCCCTTTATGACATGGAAAAATCCTGGCTGGATTGCCTGCAAAGTTATCCTCACTGACTGGGGCCCAATCTGAGAGAACAGTCAACAGCACAGCGGGGTTTCCACACACTCAGAAACCCTCCCCAAAGTGCACTGGTTCATGCAAAAAGGGATTGTATACTCTCACTACAACAGTGACCCCTCAGAACAGTTATTTTGTCTCATTCATCCTCTTATAGAATGAATGTAGGTGAAAATAAATAGGCTTTTTAAGTACCTTAAGAGACACTTGAAAGATTGAACTTAGAGGAAACTGGAAAAAAACAAGTATCTAACCTAGTGTATGGATGTGTGTAGAAAGAAAGCGGTATCTAACTTTGAACAATGATCACTATGATCATCAAAGATGCTTACAGTGAGTAAACAACTCTGTATTCCTAAATCACACCCAGCATCAGTTTCACATTGTCTTTTGCTATCTTTTCAACAAATATTGGTAAATTATCTACATGCCAACAAACATGATGGACTGATTTCAGACAGGTATTCCCTTATGCTCAAAACAAAAACAAAACCGTGGCCAATCTTAGCAGCCTGAGACAAAGAAAACCTCAGGAAAGCTTATGAAGAAGTGACAATATCATAGAATAATAATGTAAGTAAGATAGCTGAAGTTGCTTTACTTCTTGTACCATCTGGTAAACCTTGGCATAAACCTGATACAAATAAATATTCTTCCTGTAGTGAGGAAGAAAAAAAAAAATCTTGTTACTACATAATTTCCAGATGCAGGTCTTGACCACTTCACACAGGCAGTCAAGCGTGAAGCATTATAGAAGAGGAATTATATGTAACAGAGGATTTATATTACCTGCACCACTAACAAACAACGGGGAAAAAAGGTGGCACTTGTTAGCATAGGTGTTGTCTTCCATTCTCCCCACAGCAGATAAAGCACATACATTCTGTGGCAAGAGCAGATTTGTAAGGGGTGAACAACCAGAGCAGCTGCTAAGGAGCTACTCTAGTTGAGGAGCAACAGATTGAAGGTACCAGGAGCAGGGGCCTAGGCTGGACACCAAGCACATCTTTCTGTCCACTCCTCCTGCTTCCCCTCAGAAGGGGCTTCTGCATCAGTAAAATTTTTCAGATCAGATCCCCCAGATAACACTGGTATCCAACTCCTCTCTTGACATCTGACTTTGTAATAATATCAGTTGGTAAACAAATTCTCAGAGAATGGTTTGTTTGAAGAAAGCATCAAGCAAACATGCAAAATGCTGGATAACTCAGAGCTACACCTCAACAAGATCTGTGTTTGCTTGTCTTGTACTTTGAGAGGCAGATGGCATTCAACGAAGTAGAGGAGAAAAGTCAAAAGTTAAGAAGAAATACTTTCAGGGAGAAGGTAAAGTTGAAAACCAGTTGCCAAAGGATGTAATGATAACAAACAATTTAACAGAATTCCAAAAAGGATAGGATAATTGCATGGCTAGGAATGTTCTCATGTGTTACTTTTTTTTTTTTTTTCTTTAATTATTAAAGAATTACTGAAACAAAGTTTCTGTTAGAGTTTAGAGAAAATGACAGATTATCTCCTTCCTGCCTAATGCAGGATTCCTGTTTCTTTTCTCTGACACAGCTGGGAATGACCACCACAGGAGACAGGGAACTGAACTGGATGAACTCTGAATCTCATGTAATCACAGTTTCTATGCACCCTAAAAAGCATGATCAAGTGATTAATCAAGAGAGTGTGCCATAACTGAGACACAGGCTGATCCCAGAAAATGAGTCAAACCTGAAAGTTCACCAGCACAGGTTTTCATATCGATACCAAAAATCAATTTGGTCAGAAGGTTCCTGAAACAGAAGTCAAGGTGAATGACTAAAATCTGGGTAGACAAGATCCTGCAGCAATCATCAGATAAAATCAGTTAAAAATGCAGTTTGCTACGGAAGTCAGCCAGCTAGCTACATGTCCCAACAACAGTACCCCCAAAAATGCAAACCCCAGCTGCATGTAAATAGATAATTCAGTTCTTCACATACACCCTGGTTGCCTCTTATTAGCATCAAGCATGCACCCATTATCATGGTTTGTAGAGGTCTGACAACAGCAAACCAAGCAATGTTATCTCAGGGTTTCCTTGTGCCCCCCAGGCACTCTCCACGTCCTCTGATGTCTTTACACAGCCGTTGGACCATAAGCTTACTGCAAAAGGAGCTGCCTTTTGTTCTGTGTTTGCAGAAAACGTGTGAGTGACGACAGCAGTAGGAATAATAAATACAAATGTTATTACGCACACATGCAAACATCCCCACAGAAAATTCAGCCATGGGGTAAATACCGAAGTTTTATTTGTCACTTAGTTATAAACTCAAAGAGATCTAGTAATAGCAAAACACACTTATCCTTGCCAAAACCCTCTCCCATAGTGGACAGCCCCAGGGGCTGAGATCTGAGCTCTGCTCCAAACAGTAGTGGTACCTCCCCAGCAGGGAATTCCCAAAACGGGAAAGATACCCCAGAACTGACACAAAGCCAATAGATTTGGCTCCCATTCCAGATTTCACTAGCTTCACTTCACCAGTTGTCAAGGCAGGAAGTGTATCATGGTTGAAAAACCTGCTGTGCTCTGGCTACTCCCCATTGGAGCTGCAGTGGGCTGAGCAGAGACAAGAGGAGCTCAAGGGCTCTGCTGAGCATCCCTGGCCCGAGATCAGAAACACACATCCAGCCCGGTCTGCTCTGGTGGCATCTGGCGCTACACAGCATCACAGAAAAGGTCTTTTATCAGTCCCTGTAAGTCTTCCACCACCCTTTCTGCACTAATGCTTATACGGTCTTACTCATTAATAGCTCATCTGTTGCTTTGTTGGATGGACTCTTCCTTGCCACCACTCCCCTCCCTCCCCTTCAGAGCCATACTCATGAAGTTATCATTTGCTTTCAAGGCATGAGAAACATCCTTTTGGGGTTACCATCTTGCTAGGGATTATAAGTGCACAAACTGAAGCTTTAAACAAGTCCATGCATCACTGAGGCTGTATCTGCAAGTGATGGGGCAAGCCATCAGGAGAGGTGGTTTTATCTGCTGATATAAGAGTGGGCAGAGAGAAATTAGTTGCAAGCTGTTCTGGACCAGTATAAACCCAGGCTCTGAGTCCCATGTGGTTAAACAATGACTCATGGATGATGCCTATCTTGCCTGTCAACACTCACCATTGTTTTACATCTGTATCATTGCTAAAGCACAGAAGAAGATCGTGAAAAGGGGCAGAAGCGAACAACATGAATTTACAACACATCACAGCTCACTCAGGTTCTGTGCAAAACAGATAACATCTTGAGGTAGTGAATATTTTACAACCTTAAACAAAATTTAAACAGAACTCAAGTCTTGTTTTACATAACCTGTAAAAGAAAAAATAATTGGAGGAGCACAAGAAGAACACTAGTAAGGCCTTTTAAAAGCCTCCATTGGGTTCTTTTGCATCCAAGTATTCAAAACAGTTCAAGAAAATATACAGATATGTAGGTATATTTATATAGATATATCTACACATGTGTATAAATATACAGTAGAGCATCTCTCTACTATGACATCCTTTCAAATAAAGCATCATTTTAAAATCCTTCATGAGAGTTGAGAGACAGATCCAGCCTTACCTTCTTAATTCCCAGCTTCTCTTCACCTTTAGAAACCGAATCCTTGTTGCTGTCTCTATGGTGACAGTGACGTTCAGGTCCCCCTGATGAGACAGTTGCTGGCACACGCGTCAAGTGCCAGAGTGAATCCATCAGCACCTCTCTAGTCTCCAGTTCCTCCGTGGGACATGATGCTCTTCTTCAGAACTGGGTCTGACAAAACCTGGTAGACAAAACAGCGCTAAACCACCATCCCATGCCTAAAGGAAGGGGAAACTGGGTCTAAATATGGGCTCTAAAAGCTTTTTTTAATTTTCTCTTCAATAATAATTACTACTACTTGGGAAATAAATGTGATACACTCTTTGATAGCACTGCTATCTGGATAACCTACACAGAATTAACTAATTACAGGTAATTTCTCCCACAGGGTTTGACAGTGAGAAGGTATTTGCGTCATGAAGTAGAAATAGCTGATAAGCAGCATGATGAAAACCTCCTGCAATGTCCATCCACCTGGCACAGGGAACCAGCAGCGACAGAACTATGTTTCTTGGCTCCTGGTTAGTGGAGAGGCGCACGAGGGGAGATTTTTATCGAGTGCTAAGTGAGGAGCAGCAGGTGGGACCTGCAAAGGTGTGCCTTTCAGGCAGCCACTCTCTCCTTAGGAAAGCCTCAGTGAGTCACTGGCGTTACAAAACACCAGCTATTATATATAGACCTGGTCATATTTTACGATGCATGTACCTAGCTGTCGCATAATGCCAAAACACACCTTTGTTGTAACATGACTTCTTGTAGCAGCTGATGGGCACAGCGAAGGATGTTCAGTCCCCACTAGTGCTTTCCCTCTGGGTTCCCAAATCGGGGCAGACGTGCCAGGGAAACAGCTTTGGCTTTCTGCCACAGTCTGCTGCCAGCACCTGCTGATACTGCCCACTCTATAGAAGCTCTAAATTGTCTTTGTATTCCACTGACCTTTTGTAAGTTTGCAGCTGAGGGAGTCTGGCACATCTCTCACTGCAACCTTGCTCCCCACAGAAGGAAATGAAGTCCAGTGGTGTTTGTGGCAGCAGGTCTCGCCCAGAGGATTTAGCTGTGTGTGATACACCGCTGCAATCAGCTCACTTTCAATTTCTCTCTGATAAAGTCATCCACTCAAAATTTAAGTGTGCTATTCAATCCAGATATATATTTGGAAAATGAAATAAAGACACAGAGTAGTCCAGTATTTCCCCAAATTTCCACATCCCTTTTCACCAGACAGCCAAAAAAAAATATAAAGCCCATCATCTTAAAGATGAATATTTTAATATCCCAGCAGACATTAATACAGGAAAAAAAAACATAATAGCAATAGCATACTAGTAAAACTTGCATTGCTTCAATGCATATTAAAAATCTAGTCCTAGACTGGGTTACTCACGTGCCATACCAACTGCATGAAGATATTTTCCCTGTATTCTTTTCTTGATCCTTATTCACGTACCACTTCTTTTCTAACACTCAGACTGTAAATGTTTGGGTTTAGGGAATGTTTGTTGCTCTGTGTACTGCCCTTCTCATGCTGGGTTTCTGGCCCCTGCCTGAGGCTTTAGATGCTACGATAATGTAAAAACAAAGCAGTTTGAGAGTAAACACAAGAAAGTCCAAAAGGAGACAGTAGTACAGAACTTAGTCATACATATAACCCCTGAGAAGTGAGGATTGCACCCAAATGATGCAATGCCTCAGTCTGCATAGTTGATAAGCACAGAAATTATATTTTCATCCAAAGCGATGGAGTTTTCTCCATATTTTCTTCCTCACAGGAGCACCAGCTGTAGGCATATTGCAGAAGCCAATAGATTTGCCTTTAAATAACTGCAACAGAAGCACAGATAAAGAGCTGTCTCTCCTAGCTCATAGAGAATTAATTTCTATTTTATGGAAAAAAGCATCTCTCAGTCAAACCACAGGATGCAGAGGTCACCGGACTAAGAACAGTTGTATGTCCTGATGTGGGCAGAGTTGCACAGGTGACTACAAGTCCCTTTCTGTCAGGGACCTACAGCCAGCCACAGCAATGCAACTGAGAGAAGCAGACCAGCAAAGGTGATGTTGGCAAGCCTGTCAGCCAAGAAGTTTCAGAAAGACCCAGGAAACCACGTGATAATTTAAAGCATTCCTTCTCCAGTCTCCTCAGATGTGTAACAGCAAAAGGTGACCACAGGGTGCAGCAGCATCAAGGTGACAACACACAGAGTAACTCCACAGTAAGAGTGGCTTACTGAAGGTCAGAGTATCACAGAGCACTGAAGAACAGAGGTCAGTCTTCAAGGTCTAAACCTGTAGCTTACATGTGAGTTTAACAGGAAAAGCATCGCCAGAAGAGGAACAGGCTTTAAAGTAACTAACATGAAATATGAATAAAAGTTTTCCTCGGAACATCCAAAATCAAGCCTTTGATTACAATCATTTTGGATCTGAAAACAAAACCTGATACCTTGTGCAGGCACACCATTAAAATAAAAGGAATTTTCAAAGGGTCTTATACATAGGCTTACTGAGGTGACAGTGATCTTTCACAGAGACTCTTTTCTTCTCACCCCTCACCGTGCAGAACCCCACCAACACCATAAGAACAGCATATACGCCTTAAGGAAGGCATATACCCCATACGAACCGCATATACCCCATACGAACGGCATATACCCCCTTCTCAATCTATATCCATCTATTATATTTCACAGGTATTTAACATTACACTATCTAGAATTCATACATCCAAGGAATATATATCTCATAACACCAATAATGCACATGTCTAGGCATCGCACATTTCATACTACAACCAATTACAGCTTCAAATTACTTTTTTATTCTGTGGCAGTGTCTGTTGTGACAAATAGTGTGACTTTTAGGATTTTCTCATCTAGGAATTAAAAAAAAAAAAAAAGCCACCAATCTCCCTTCCCCTCCATCACCCTCCTTTCCAAAAAAAAGAAAGGGTAGGGGGGAGAGGAGGTAGGAATCCCTGTTGCTACTGAGCCAAATCAGGATGAGTTTTTTACAGAATAAGTTCTCTGGCATTTTGCTGTTTTCATGTTTTTAAACTTCTAATGGCAATTGTTTAATACATTTCTAATTGGAAATGCACAATAATAATTAAAAAAGGTTTTTTTAATATAAAAAGGCTATAATTATGTCTTTTGCTTTGTTTGACAAAACTATGATTTCTACCAAAACACGTGACCAGCCCTCGGGTGGTCTATTCACAGCAAACAATGTATTGTCCTGGGCACACAAGAAGAAAGACAAAATGTTGTTTAATTGAGCCTCAGACTTCATTTACTTAACTTTTATGGAAACTACCAGTAATAACTTGTAGAGGGCACACCATTATTTCTTCTTTCATCAACTCTGCATGATCAAATGCTGTCATTATCGGCTGCTTCTTTCTCACGCACTAGTTACTTTAACAGCTGGGACACTACTGTCCTCTTTGTATAAGGGTTAAAAAGCCAAAGGGAGGAAGTTGTTTCCTCATTGTATCAGGCATATAGAAATACTCAAAATCCATTGCCAGGTTTTCTAAGATATTTCTTTCCTGAAGTCTATTTTTAGTTTTTAAGCCACAGATAGCTTGGTTGCTCCGTTCCTTAGACCCTGAGCCCAGATATGTCACCAAAAGATGACCAACTCCTTTCCTAAATTTGAGTAAAAAATGCCATCTCTACAATCAATAAAAGAGTACTTGATTTTTTTAATATTTTTAATATCAGACATAATATTGTAAAGTTAGCGAATGATTTTCACCATTCTCAGAGAGCCGGAAATCTTTGGAAGTACCCATCCACAGCTGCTCAGACCAGCGTGGCACAAAGTCACTTCAAAGCAGTTAACTCTGAAAACAGCTTTTCCAAAAGAGGAGTGTCTGAAGACATCTGCTGTTGAGCTTACCTGTTTGAGGAAGTCCTGTTAGCTTATGCTGTATCAGTTACACCTACTGCACAGAAAACTGGTCAAGAGAGAGAAACAGGAGCTCTCAGGGCATGGGGCTTTTTCATGATTAGTCTGCTTCCATGGAGCTTAAGAACCAAGTGAGGTGGGGTGAGTGGTGAGAAGATGAGCTGGCACGCCAAGAAGAGTAGCTCTCCAGGCAGGCCACTGTAATCTGTTTGCTCTGCTTCCCTGAAGACTCCACCAGCTCCTGGCATCACTCTAAAACTGTTCCCATGTCCCCCATCCTTACGCTGGTAAACCTTATTCTGCAGTTGTTGCATCACCTACCTGGACAGAACAATTGCACATCATGTTTCCCTTGAGCGAAAGACAAGTTGGCTGTGTCCATCTCATCCAACAGCCATGTTCTTCTCAGTCTGAGTCTGCAGAGCCAGGACACCCAAGCCAGCCTGTGTTTATCCTACCTGCAGCAGCACAAATCCTCTTTGAAGCACTCTCTCTAGCAATGCCTGTGTCTTACTGCCTGGAAAATAAGGTTGCTCACTCTATACAGGAGCCAGCTTAAAAACTAGCATGTAACCAATACGGACATTCAGAGACTTTGGGACGCAAGCCTTAACTCAAATTCTGAGTCAGTATGACAGCATAGATAGTCCACAGCTTCCTGCATCATGAACACTGTAGTTGTTCAGCAATGGTGCGATACCTGTCAAGTGCGTCCGCATTTCACAGAACAAGGACATATAGCCACACAATTATGCCTGCCCATAAGGACTCAGATGTAACACATTTTCCCATTTACATTCTCCCATTCCACTAACATTATTGAAGAAACATTTCATTTTTGGTTGTGTTTTCAAAAGACTAACAAGGGGCTCATGAATACATCAAAGCAAAGTCATAGTATTCATTTACACAAATGTTTCTGATTACTTTTCCTCTGACCACTCAGACAACGTTTTACTAAAAAGCTAGAAGAAAAAAATCAAGTGTTTTTCAGGACAACCTCTCATAACCCTAGGTCCTGATCTATTTGCACATTTGCAGAACATCCACAGTATGTAAAACAAAGCACCAGGACCAGCTCTCTGCAAACCTGGGGTCTACCAGAAAACTGTCTTCCAGCTGAGAGGGAGCCATCTCCAGCAAATACAATCAGCTATGAAAACAGTAGGAAGTATACTGTGTTCTACACACGTTGCAAATATGTTCCCTTAAGGGTCTCGTACAAACTACACCTTTGGTTGACTTCTGAATGGAGTCTCCAGGTGGTTCAAGTGCTGATATTGCATTATTTATGGTGATTGAAATGCATCTAAGTAGTGCTTAGCAATAGAATTTACACAAAGTCACTTGATGGAAAAAATACAGGGTGGGGGGAGGAGGTTGTTTACAAAACAAGTTACTGTAATAAAGCTGCTAGGCTGAGCCAAGAGACCTCTTAGTAAATCATTTATTCCACAGTTTGACAATATTTACAAAGGTTTTTACATGAATTATTTACTCAAGCTTTTATAACTTGTAATGTACTGTACACAAAACAGCAAAAACACATTAGAGCTACAAACCTGGGAACATACAGTTATGCAATGACAGATGGTGGAAAGGGCTCTGACAAAGAGAAGTTTACAACTAACACAAGCAACAGCCTTTTCTATCTGTCATCAATAAAGGGATGAGGACTAGCAGGAAAATGTGATTCAAGGAAACAAGACGATTTTTCAAAAGCTACATTCTTTGTGATTGCTGGATTTGGTTATTTAAAAATGAGTCTTTTGTTATGAGCATCTAATTCTAAGAACTGCCATTTCAGTGAGTTACCACCCACCAGTGAAAGGCTGTATGTCACAAAAGTCAGAGTTTACATGAAGGAAACCCTGAAATTCTGCTGCTCACCCCCTTAGCTTTAGGTCAACTCAGGTGTTATTGTATATGTATCTAACAAGCCTGCCCGGAGATGCCATGTGTGTTAGTGCTTATGCCAGAAAGTTTTATGCACAACACTCTGGAAGAGAGATTAATCACTCAAAATATTTCTAGCCCAACTAAAAGAAGTAGGGGGTGTGAAAGTTTCCTGACCCCATACTGCAGATGGAGAACAGAGATAAGCATGATATCTGGGGTGCAGCAAAGACCTGTCAGTGCAGGTTTGTGGAGCTCTGTACACAGAACTGGCTCTTCCAACCCCACCTTTTACTGCCCAGCATAGGTGAACAAAACAATGGTTGTCAACATCAGTTGTTTCACACTGTGCCAAGGTACATGATGAGACTTCAGCCTGCTCTCATTTTGACAAAAACTGAAAATCAAGGGAACACCCCCAATTAAGCGAGGCACAGGATTCACTGGTACTGTCACAGCACATTCAGCCTTTCTTCCACAGCCTTCAGCCTCATGCTACACACCACCACCCTCACGCTACTCCTTGATGGAAGGCAAAATGTAATCCCACACTTCATGTTACAGCACAGAACGATGTAGAGCTACAACAAAGAACTGTCCCTAGAGAAGACTTTGAAGCCTACAGTCACAGAACATCATCACACATCCTCTTCCTATCTGTCCCTCAGGTCTGGATGTAGCATACAAGGGACCTTTCCCTTCTTGTTGACTCAAGAGCTAGCAGGTGTTTAAGGCAGGCCATGAGGATGAGCTCTGTACAGCTGGGATTGCCAAGACCCTGTTATGAAGCTTAAAAGCTGGGACTTGAACAACACCCATTGGAGGACTTTACCCATGAAGACAGGACAGCTGAAGCTACAGCTATTAATAGTAAGGAACCAGGGAGTTGTCTGTGCCCACAATTCTGGAAATGCCTAAAAGTGGCATCCAGGAGGAGGAAGTAGGAGTGTCACACATCCAGCACTCTGAGGTCCCATACAGAACCCAGTAAGGTCCTTCTCTCTGCTTCTGCATGGGGCAAAGGCTTGGACACATCACCACAGGGGACTGAGCCCATCGGTTACCATGTTCCATCTCTAAACCCTCTTACAGAAGTTCTGAGCTCTCTATTTCTAAACAAGAGGTAGAAAAAGAATACAATCATCTACATTCAACTGGTGAGGAAACCTCTCAAATTTGTTCTTGAAGCTGCTTGATTCTGCATTTGAGAACTTTTAAGATCTTTTTCACTCCCTTTGGAAAAAGAAAAGGACAAAAAAAAATATTGATGTTAGCTCACTTTTGGAAAAGTCTTTTCCCAAAAGAATAGCAGTTCAGGAGGTTTTTGTTTTGTTTTGTTTTTTTACTGAGTTACCACCCTCAAAATTTTGATCTGAGCTAATGAGCTAAAGATTCAAAGAATAAAACAGAATTCACCAGGACCAACCAACCTCAAGAAAAACCAACAGACCCATGTGAAAAACTAAGATAATAGAAAACATCAAACCAAAGTTATAACTGTAGTAGAAATACAAAGATGTCTAGATGAATTACAAAATCAGGCTAAGCATAGCATAGGTGAGTCACTGTGCCATGGACTGTGTAGCAGGGGTTGTGATTAGGCAGTCTAATAACTTATTGCCAGTGACTACAGAGACAATAGCTATTGTCTCATTCCACGATGTCAAATCAACCTTTGATGCATGGCTAGAATAGCAAACATGAGTACAGATACATGTACAATAAAACTAGAGAAGGTACATAAGGCAGCAAAAAAAGAAGATCAAAGATATTGGATAATTTCTAATGAAACAATTAAATAGTCTGGAATCCTTTGTCTGCAAAGCAGGGCTGAGGGGGGCATCTGAGATCTATAAAAGAGCAAGCATCATGGACAAAAAGGTACTGCTCACTGTTTCTTCCAGTGAAAGGACTACCAGTCACACAGTGAAATTAATAGGTAGCAGGTTTGAAAAAAAGATGAGTACTTCCTGCACATTGCATAGTTAGATACTCTGTCACAAGATGTTGTGGATGATACAGTTTACAGGGCTTAAAAACAGGCAGAATCCTTCCTGAAAGAGAATCCCAGCAAAGCCTTTGAACACACAGATATCATCGATTGCTCAGGGAGTCCCTAAGATTGGCAGAAACATATCAAGGAAAAGTTTTGGAGATGCCATCACCCTTAGCATTTCTGCATGATGAGAAACCAAGGAGCAATGCTGAGTGTGGGGCTAATTTGATTTCTTTGAATTTTTACTTCAGTCCTTAGTACTTTTTAAAGTGAAGATGGAATGAGTAGAGGGAGCTTGATGACCCATACAAGTCCAGATCAAACAAGGGGTGAGAGCACACTTCTCCAAACTGGCTTCCTAAATCAAGAAAATGAATGATTTCTAGAAACATGTCTGGGTTTGGAGAAAGATTATAAAACCATTCAAATACACAGTAACTAGAGAAGGTAAGAAATGAGGAATTGCACAAGAAAATACCCACTACTTCCCCATTTTTGTTACAAGATGAGCTTCATTGAGAGCCTGCCAGGTAAATGACAGAAAGCTCTAGTCACTAAAGTTAACAAGAGTTAGTTTTCCTTCAGGTCTTAGCGTACTGTAGGTCTAGTAGCAATGGATTTTATTTTTTCTCTCCTCTTTAACACTTCCAATTAGGTTTTCCTCCTACTGGTTTCTGAGGATCATTCCCTGGAGGCAGAGGTGTATCCTTGGCCTTGTTAACAGCTTTTGAAATATTGCTGCTCTTGACTAAACTCCTCTGTAGTCCATTCATGATATCTAGTGGACGTGTGACCCCTAGAGAAGTTACTATTCCCGGGTACTGCTCATCTACATGATGGAGAAAGATATCACTGTGCTTTGTATCTAGCCAAAGCATGCAAAGCATCCACATCGTGAGACAGCAAAAGGACCTGAAACTTTAAATTACTTCAGTAGAAGCTGCAGATGGTCTCCACTGACTTCTAAGTGAGGACAGGTAGTCGCGTACCTTCACACATCACATGTCAATGAGTTATACAACATCAGAGAGCTCTCTGAACACCCCTTCAGCCTGAAAGTGTTAAGACAAACCTCAGATCACTGCTTTTTAGTTCATAAGTGCCTCAGAAAATTAAACATATCTGTGGAGAGAGGGCATTTTCAAGTTAAGGTTTAAAACAGTGAGTGTACAATAAACATGATACAAGTTTGACTAATTTCACACTGACGTCAAAAATCTCCTCATCTGAAACTGAAATTGCACCAAATGAAATTCTTACCCAGTGACTGTGCCACAGGCTGTAAACACAGCCAGAGACCAACTAAGAAATTAATTTTGTTTTTCCTATAAGTAAACATCTATTCATATATGCATTTCAGATAATGCCCTTAGTGCTCCTGGCAGTATAATCTAACACTCCTACAAGACTGGTTATAAGGGCATAGTGGTGGGTTGACCCTGGATAGATGCCCAGTGCCCACCAAAGCTACTCTATTTCTCCCCTCCTCAGCTGGACAGAGGAGAGAAAACATAATTAAATTCTCATGGGTCAAGAAAAAGACAGAGAGAGGGTAACTGGTGAGTGATGTCACAAGCAAAACAGACTCTACTTGGGGAAAGTAACAATTTATTGCCAATCAAATCAGAGTAGGTCAATGAGAAATAAAACAAATCTTAAAACACCTTACCCGCACCCCTCCCTTCTTGACAGGCTCAACTTCACTCCTAAATTCTCTACCTCCTACCCTACAGTAGCACAGGGGGACAGTGGATGGGGGTTGCAGTCAGTTCATCACACATTGTCTCTGTTGCTCCTTCCTCCTCAGAGGAGGACTCCTCACACTCCTCCCCTGCTCCAACATGGGGTCCCTCCCCCATGGGACACAGTCCTCCACAACCTTCTCCAACATGAGTCCTTCCCACAGGCTACAGCTCTTCATGAACTGCTCCAGCGTGGGTCCCTTCTGTGGGGTGCAGTCCTTCAGGAACAAACTGCTCCAGCATGGGTCCCCCACAGGGTCACAAGTCCTGCCAGCAAACCTGCTCCAGCATGGGGTCACAGGTCCTGCCAGGAGCCCGCTCCAGCCTGGGCTTCCCACGGGGTCACAGCTCCTTTGGGCACATCCACCTGCTCTGGCGTGGGGTCCTCCCCGGGCTGCAGGTAGGGATCTGCTCCACCATGGACCTCCCCGGGCTTCAGGGGCACAGCCTGCCTCTCCATGGTCTTCACCAGGGGCTGCAGGGGAGTCTCTGCCTCCTCCCCCTCCTTCTTCATTGACCTTGGGGACTGCAGAGTTGTTGCTCTCATATATTCTCACTCCTTTATCCAGCTGCAATTGCTCCCCCATAATTTTTTTTCCCCTTTCTTAAATATATTATCCCAGAGGTGCTCCCACCATTGCTGATGGGCTTGGCCTTGGCCAGTCACAGGTCCATGTTGGAGCCGGCTGGTGTTGGCTCTGTGGGACATGGGGGAAGCTTTCAGCAGTGTAGCCCCCCTGCTACCAAAACCTGGCCACACAAACCCAATACATGCCTTCATGATGGTGACTACCTTTTACTATTGTGAAAATGCAGAGGCCAACTTCCTCATTTTGGCAGGAGTAACAAGTACTTCTATATTCACATAATTAGTTATTACAAGGACAGGCCATAGGACAGTATAGAATCAGATCAAATAATAATAGTTTACAGTAACAAATTATTAACTGACCTAGGCTAAGATTTGGTAAACTGCATTTTTTATTATTAACATTTTAGAAATAACTTGTTTAAAGAAACCAGAGTTAAGTGTTATACTTCACATAAAGCCCATTTTCATCCCAAATTGGACTGCAAGCATGTGTTAATCTCAGTGCAGTTGGAAGAAAAGGAATTTGCCAAGAGATTTTAATCCTGTAAATAATGGTTTCATTAAGAACCATACACGACTCCACAGGGAACTCTAAATATTAAGATTGGTAATAAAATCATTAGTTGATCCAAGTTATTCAGCATATCATGAAGCCCTAAAAAGTTAATGACAGTTAGTTAAGAGCCCACTACAGATGGACCAGACGTTAACTGGTTCATTTAAAACTGGGTTGGAAATAGTTCTTCACACTGTGGGGGAACAATCCTCAACAACAGGGCAATGAGCTTAAATACTTAAAAGAGCCTTTTGATCGCTAATTTCTAGTCACAGTCATAAAAAATTTTTGTGAGGTCTAAGAGTTAAGGTTTTCTGAATGCATAACAATGACTCATAAAAGCCTTACGAGAGCACTGTAATTATTAAAAATAAAACAAATGGCTTGGCCTCCAGATTTCAAACCCTCCAAATTTCCTAGGACATGGTCCAGATAACTTGAAAGTTTAAAGTGATCACTTTTTTCTCCTGGTGAGTCTGAGACAAGATTTTACATATATTTGTATGGATTGTGTATACACATATATATATGGATGCATACATATACATAGGCAAATCAAGATCGTCTGGATTCCAGAACTTCTAGATACCTTGGCTACTGTCTGAAGTGTTACCTCAGCATGTGTCCAGATGCACACAGGCGTCCAAATCATCCACTAAACTCAGCCCTTAAACAGCAAAACCACCCTGGTGCTGGTGCCCAGCCACAAAGGTCCGCGCACACGGCAGCTGTGCCATCAGGCACAGGCGGGGTGTCAGGGATCCTCCTTCCCAGCCTGACCCCACACCCCTGGGCCCCAGCAGGTCACCCCAGGGTGTCACAGCGGATGACAGTGAGGAATGCCAGTGGGATCCTGCAAAGGGCAGGGCAGCTAGAGCTAGCTGGGACCCGGCTGGTTTGTTGTAGCAAGGGAGGTTCACACCAAAGGAGCAAGAGGTGTTGTGGCTAGGGGGTGAGGGAGGGGGAGATGGTCATCTAGCAGGCTTTCCTCACCTGGTTGGAAGGGTACTGCCATAAAAAAAAAGGAAAAAAAAAAAAAAAAAGAAAAAAAAAGAAACACACTCCCAGAAAAATAATCCCACCAACCAAAAAAATAACCCAAACCACTGCTCCAACCAAGGAGCTGAACTGCAGTTCATAGACAAGAGCATCCCCTTCCAGAAAACCACAAGAAGGGCTTTTCCCCATTGCTGTGCAGAATAAAACCATGCTCAGACCGTGATGGCTGCAGTGGCTCCTCTCCCCCTCTAAAAACCACTTTGCTGAAGCATTAACACAGCCAGTACAAACTGCTACCACAGTAGCCCCATTACAGTATTCTTTCAAATGTTGTAAGAAACTAATGAAGCAGTATTAGTCCCATAGCAAAAACACACTATTAATGATGGAGTTGTCTGTACTTTTGAATACTTTTGACAGTTTAATAAAACAAGTAAATAGCACATTTTATCCTCAGACATTTTTCACGTTTTTATGAAGAACTACTTTTGTAGGAACAGACTGAGTGTCTCAATGCAATGGGAAAGCATGATTCCTTCACTTCTAGATCTGCTTTCTTAATTAACTTTTCTGAATTTTCTTAATCAAAAAGTCAAAATTTTTTAAACTGGTCTTCACACGGCAAAGTACTGATATCACTCTTACTTAAATGAATGGGGGGGCAGGAAGGGCAGAAATTCCAGATACAAACAAAATTTGTATTTTGGACACTAGTCTTAGACACTTATATTTAACAAAAAACATCCATTAAAACTCCAGTCCCAACATTATATAAAGATTTACATCACTTCTGCCAAAATGCATTCATCTAAGAATCCTGTTCCAAACAGATAACATTGCCATTTCTACTTTTTTATGCATCCATGTATTAACGTTTCCATTCTAACAATAAGTCTATTAAAAAATATCTTCCACACTACTGTGTTAACAAGCTTTATAAGTGCAGTGACAGTGTTGCTAAATTAAGTATACTTTGGGCTAATTTTATGTTTTTATCACAATACTGGGGAAGTATTAGGAAGCTATTATTTTGTCAGCTTTCTCATTTAGCAAAGCAGCTTCAATTTATTAACAGTGTGGAGTGTGAATGAATCAATATGTTTCATTGGGCAATGTGTCATTTGTTAATCGGATATTGATGAGATTATTGACGCGCAGCTAATTAATCTCAAACCCTGTGCTAGCCTTCATATGTTTCCTTAATTATGTTCTTCATCTTAGTCTTCCAACTTTGGCATGCAGACGCCAGCTTGTAGACAGTGAGTGAAGTAAGCTGTCAGAGGGTCTTTTCACACATTTACAATCCCTTGGCAGCAAAATTATTTTCCTACTTGTAAATAGGTATCAAACAAATATTTAATAATATTTGCCAGAAAATTGATATTGATTTGGCAGGGAGTCACTCCAAATTAGCTTAGCAAGAGATCTTGCATCAGAAGAAGCATACTTAAATAGATTTATCTAACGAGCATTAAATAATTATGGAACTATAAACCTGTAATCATTGGGAAGTACTAAAATTGCTTCTCCGCAGTCATGATCATTGGACTCCTGGCTAAAGAGACCTACTGTAACAGGGTTTAGTTTTTCCCCTCCTGCTGCAAAAAGACAAATATTTTTGTGCTATTATTTTCTCCTACCAGCCAGCCAAGTTTAGCAAAAGGAAAACTGCTTTTTAATGAGATACAAAAGACAGGAATAATTTCACAGGGTGTGACTGGGTCACACACCCTAATTTCATAGGGTGCCAGCAGAGGTCTGGCTGAGGAGGGGGGGGAGAGTGGGTTAGTTCATTTTTGAGCATCCCCTTCTGGCTGAGGGCACAGCCCTGCAGTGGGATGTGAAGACCTGCCAAGAGCTGTTTTGCCCATTTCAGCTGGAGTCAGCTGAGGACACCGGCATCGCAGGCGCCACGGACAAAGGGAGCTGCAAAAACACAGCTCAGCGGGGTGGCACCCGGCTGGAAACCCTTTGTGCTACCTACTCGGGCACAATAGCTTTAATGGATGTACAATTTGCATCAGGCTTATTATTTTCCTATTTTAACTCACAGAAACACATCCAATGGGACTAAGTAGTAAAGTACATCCTGGTAAGGCCTCTGCTAAGTAAAACACAACAAATCTGCTCCACCCGGGCAAGGGTCCTCTCTGAAAGGCAGGAAAGTAGATGCAGAATATATTTTGGTTTATTAAAAATGTCATTTAAAGTGCCTACTTCACCTCTAAAATATCTGCCTTAAGATCCATAACAATTTTTTTTCTTTTAATAAGGAATCTGGAACACTCTACAGTAAAATCATCAGATGTCAGCTGCAAACAAATGAGAGGTCAAAGACAATTATCATTCCCCTTTTCTCTTTCATGCCTAGCTTGATTTCCAAGGAGGAAGAAGAAAAGAGATTTCACAGCTGGAAACAAGGTGGGCTGGTGCTCCTAGTACTATTAAGATTTCCAGGGTGACTGCCTGGTGTGTCCTGATCACACAGGGCTAAACTTATCACAGAATTTAGAGTCAGATAAGAAATTTCCTCAGGTCCATTTGATGGTGACTTCTGGGGTATTTTTGTTTTTCTCCCTGCCTAGAACCAGCAGGGTAACCTACCTTAGAAAATCCCCTGTTACTGCAGGGACCTAGGACAGTGATGAGAAGCCCTCTATAACAGTGTGCCTTACCAGTCTCTATAGCTTTCGAGACAGGTATGGCACAGTGTCTCAGGACTCTGTATTTATCCATTTTTCCCTGGATTAGTCATGTGCTGCCCGTGATTTGTCTCATTTGATAACTCAGCACTTTCCAGGTAAACCCAAGCTTTAGGCTTCTTACTGGCTATTTGTATGACAGCTGCGAGGAGGTTAAGAGAGGGTAGTTCATCTGGTACCGTTGGCCACGAGCTCTGCTAAATATATGAAATAGGATTTGGGGTGAAAAGGGAAGGTCAGGTTAACTGACAGGCAGTGGAGAGAAGGTGGGTTGTTTTCAAATCCAGTTCAGAATCAGGCCTTCCAGATAAGAAAGGTAATCAGAAATAAGTTGCAATGTGAAAGCAGTCTGTAAAGAGACACAGAGGCTTTTTGGTCCATCTCCAAAAATTCAGGCAACAGAACTACGAATGGTCCTTAGCTTTCAAAACCAAATCATTCCAGTAGCGAGTCATGCTGCTGGAGGAATCCGGGTTACCTGTGCATGCATCAGGTGTGAGAACAAGAACACAATGTTTCAGCTAGCAATGTTTCACCTTATTTTAGAAAAGCAGCCTCTAAAAATGCTATCGCAGATCTTCTACTTATATATTTTTTAAAAAAGCCAAGAATACACACACAACTGCACAGCTCACTACATCTTGCAAGCTAAATCAAATATATTTGAATATCTCTTATCTTAAAGTACAAGGGTTTCCCCCCCTCCATCCCCCCCCCCCCCCAAAAAAAAAAAGGGAATCAATGTCAGTTTTATTCCGTACTTAAAGAGATCCTACTGAATGGAACCAATGGGCTTCTAAATCTTAGATAACCAGCACTTTGTCAGTAACCTTCAGCATCATACCAGTATTCTCAGATGTTCATTTTTTTCAAAATGTTGACCAACAGGTTTATGTTGTGATTTATTCCAGAGAAAGCAAGAATTATAAAAAACTTTATTTGATATGACACTACAGCAGTAATCACCCTAATTGGCCTTTGTTGGCGTTTGACTACAACATTTAAGATCAGTGAGTTCCTTAATATGCCATTATCAAAATCTTTACAGCAATGCATTTACTCAGTAAGTTGAAAATCCAGCCTGAAAGTAACATAAAAGTATAATTTTTTAAAATCATCTAGAATTTATGAAAATAATAAACTATGCTATTCCTGAACATCATATCTTGGCCAATTATGACTTGCACAAAATTCTATTCACAAGAGAACTCACAGCATTCCAAAACAAAACAGCCCATGCCAAATCTGACCAGCCCTTGCTCCCTCACCTCAAACTAAAAAAAAAAAAAAAAAAAAAAAAAAAAAAAAATCAAAGCCACAATGTGAAAGAAAAATAAAAAAATTTTGCCAATAAAGTTTTTAAATTGTTTTTATTTTTTTTTTGTCAAAACACAGGTTGTCTTATTGATATTTACTTCTCAGTCAAACGAAAAGCATAACATTATTTGCATCACTATATGGGAAAACACTTTTCTGTAAATAGAGATGAATTATTGATGGTGGTGGTGGAGTTTCTTGTGGACATACCAGTCCTGGGAGAAAGACATCCCACCCAACTGCCATTCCTAGCTAATTGAGCTGTGTCATAAACATGACTTTTTCAGTGTATTACCTGCTTTGCTCCATCAGAAGTCTGAGATGGGGTTTTACTCTATCTATAAGCCTTAGGGTATTTCTGCCATCTTTGAATGTTGTTACACTTCCAAGAAGCTGCTTGCAATTTTACAAAAAAATCTCACAGTTGCTACTTGAGGGGTCTAGTCCCAGTTTTCCCCAAATACTAGTGCTTTCCTGAATCTGACTGTGTGTTTGTAGAGTGCTTTGAGACAGTTGAGAGCAATTACTTACTTTATTCTTAAAACACTATATATACACAACAATTCTGTATCATGTGTACTGAGTCATTCCCTTCCTAATTCCCCATCAATGGCAAACTTATCTCAGGTTTACATCAGGGATAAAACACAGGGTCTGCATTTGGGTGGTGTGATCTAACACTGAAATAGGAAGCCAAACATGCATGTTGCTTCTAAATAAATGACATTTTACATTTGATCAGAGGATTTAAAAATCAGAGTCAGAACTCCAGGCCAGGCTGTGTTTTCATTTTTACACCTGCATCAGTGCATTGTTTGTTTTGCAACAGAGCTGCTCCAAACGTGGGGGTAAACAACAGAAGAATCATGTTCCATCGACACAGTTTTTCTACAAACAAAGCTCTTTAATTCCCATTCTTTGAATTTCCCTACATGCTGCAGATTCTACCCAGTAAACCTACATTTTCAAAGTCTATTCTACATTTTCTTAATTCTAATTAAACAAATCTTAATCTTGACTTTAATGGCTGCAATTATGATACTTCATTATGTTAAATGTTAGTTGCAACATAAGAATAAATTGTATAAACAGTTTAGCTGCAATTGCATGGAGTCTAACTGTACATTACTCATTAACAAGATGTGGGTAGCAGCAATTATAACATTTCCTCCTAATGTCCCTATTTATTGAGTCTCAGCAGCAAGCCCCCTTTTCACAACACACACTGATTGACGATAGCAGCTTTTGTACTTGTGAAGAACAGGCACAGCAACCTGCTGTGTGCCTGTAACTCAGATCGATGGAAGTACACATTAGCTCTTAGCCTCACAGGCCGGAGTTCCTGAAGGTCAAAATAGCCATCAGCATCACTGTAGGGTACAGAAATCATTTCACAAATTGTGAACAAAAACAACACAACTTGCTTTGCAGTTTGATTATTGTTTATAGATACAGCAAGCCAAGAATTAAAGCATAGCCTTGAGGCAGCGTAATTATTTACAGCTGAAGACTCATATCATTATTAGCGTGTTCCTAATTGCTTGAAGTTATATCAATGTTAGCTGATTTAACACATTTTTGATAAGAGGCATGGAAATTGTTTTCCCTGCATATGGAGTGTTGGATCGTTTCTTTATTTTTTTAAAGGTCTTCCCTCCTCCCCTTTCTTTCAATCTGTCCCTTGCTTGCCATTGAAAAAAGCCCCACACCCATAAATTCTTGTTTATTCTGGATGTCTGTAACTATCACTGCAGTGCTTTGTTGTGTTTCTGTGGAGCCATATATTCGAATTTAGCTGGACTAAAACCACGCCAGGGTTTGGCTTCCACTGGCAATGGACTTGATAATTTCACGTCAGTATCTACTAACTAGAGAATAAATCACACTTTGCTTTGGGTGCCACGTCCTGGTCTTTTACTATTCCCTACAGCACGAGTTGGAAGCCAACCGAGGGAAAGCAGCGTTAGTCTCTTCACAAAAGGCAATAAGGAAAATCTCATGGACTGAAGTGGCATCTGCATCAGGCCTGACTTACACTTTTTTGAAGACAGACAAGGTTTATCTACTGTAACATCACTGTATCCAGGTCCTCTGATCTACGGAAAAGGCAAATTAGGTTTGCTATTAATAAAACAGAGAAACAAATGATGTGGGGACTGTTCATTTCATCTTGTCTATAATTTGTCACCCAGTTTGTTCCTCTCATTCAAACCAGGAGAGAGGAGTCAAGCACCGACACAGCCACTGCTGGACAGACACCAGGAGAGGTGAGTTAACACTGGTGAGGACGGGAAACCAGGACCCTCTGGGAGACTCAGGCTGGAGATGCCGCTGGTAAAAATCACAGCGTATGGGGAAAGCTCCCCTCAGCAGCATGGAGAGAAGTGTGCGTGGGTAATTATACATTTAACATTTCTGAAGTCAGGCACACTTGGCTTTGTAATCTTAAAAACGTTATTTCAACCGTGTACATAATGCAGTACGGAATTCTCAAGGCAAATCAAATACAAATAAGATCTTATTTTCCTTCTCTAACTTCCTTCCCATGATCTAATTAGAGCACTCAAATTTTAATCTCAACATCAGGTATTTCTACTTCTTGATTCACACTAGCTGGCAGCAGAAAGAGGCTGTTATTTTACCATGGAGGCCAGGGAAAAGCAGTGGGAATTGCCCATGGTCCTACAGCGGTCTTCATCTGACTGCACAGCAGCGTGGAGACCTTGCCTGCAAGACTACCTTCCCCCACAGGGTGAGCTCAGCCCAGAAACGGGTAGCAGCAACAGACAGCAAGACGACTGATAGTTTTGCTTTCCTTCGCAAAGTGAAGGCTCACAGGGACAGGACTGGCATCAGGGGTGAACAGAAGGGTAGGAAATTGGGTCACTTTATTTCTACACGTGTTATGTACAGACCTTAGTCAGCTCACAAAAGTGATCCTGTGGTGTGACTGGCAGGGATGCCAAGGATGCCAAGCTTTTGCCCACTTCTCACTTAAGCACTGGCTTCATTTTATGTGCAGAATTTAAAATAGTTAATCACATCCTTCACTGAATTTTGGCTCAGCTACTTAAAGATTCATTAAATTGCGCTAATTCTTTTATATAAGTGTAACAAAGAACAGGTCAAATAATTACAGACTAGGATATTTTCAAATAATGGTCCAACTGCTGGAAGTTACAGCATCTGGCTACTGAGAGGGGTGATGCTAGTTGAATTATATATTACAGTTTCCAGCAAGGAAAATCTTCCATTTTTGTCTGTGAATGGGGAAATAAAAGACTGCAATAGCGTGTGAAACTGTCATAACAGCTTTTCACAGTTGAGACACATTAAATTACCAGCAATCAATATCCTGAGAAAAACTTAAAAGAAATAGATTCGCTAGGAAGGAATAAAGAAGTGCAGCCAGTTTTAACTTGGAGCTTTAGCTTGCCCAGCACTAAAGAAGTCATAACAGCTGCATAGATTGAAGCAGAGAGAAACAGGAAAAAAGCCCAAACACACTGACTTCACAGGGGACTTTGCCTGGGAACAAAAGGATGCAGCTTTTAGGAATTAGCTTTTGTACACACAGCATGGCATTCAGAGAAATAAAAACTGAGGGAGAAGCTTATGCAGACCAAGTAAGAGCATGTCTTGAGGTTTCAAGAGACCAACTCTTTGCTCTTCCTTTCCCATATGATTAAAAACTAAGCGACTGCTTGTTGTTCTTCACTAGGTGCTTGGTACTCTTGGCATCTTATAAATGGATCTTCTGCAACCCCGCCTGATTTCCTGAGCTGACAAATCATGGATCTTGTGATGACACATGGGTTTTCTGCTGCGTGACTCATGCGCCTAGCACTTCTTAACAGTTTTTGTTTTCTGAGTCAAGCTGGAGTCGCATGGCACTAACAGTCAAAGAGAGCTAATACAGTAAATGGAAACTGCTGTCAGTATGAACCAGATTAGTCAATCCCTATAGCACAAGTGAATTTCAGATAGCAGCTCAAGCATGACCACTATGATCACAGCCTAGTGTTTATGTATACACAGAAACAATGAAGTGGCCTGGCAATTACTGGAAATACATTCCTCAAGCTTTCAGGCTATGCCAAGCTTAAAATTGTGGTCAGCTCATGTGGGAGAAACTAGATCAACTTGGATTGCATTGCAGCGGTTGTAATTGAATTGTATATTTTGCCTCTCTATAAAACTTTCAGTGCTAGGTGCACAGCAGCTTAAATGACCGTGACATATAGCTCTTTCTGTGCCTTCAAATCTCGCAGGTACACAGCCATGCTGCCTCCCAGCCAAACATCACGCACCACCCTGCCTCCTCAAAGCTGCGAGGGAGCCAGACCCAAGTTGCTGGCAGAGCCCCTGGGATTTGCTGTGGCTAGTGATGATAAAAAAAAAAACCCACAGGTTTGGAGCAGAGTCTGGCCCTGCCCCAGCCAACAGGAGCTCTACCATTTCCTTCAGCTGGGATAGGGTCATAGCCTGCAAGTTCACACAAGCAGCTGAGAGTTTGGTGCTTATAATATCTATCTACCACAGGGAAGTCTGCAAAATAAAGTACTAAGTGCTAGCTTTCTTTTTTTTTTTTTTTTTTTTGCACCTCTCAACTATCTTGACTACTCTTCCAATCATTTTTTTTAATTGGAATTTCTGGCCGTTACAGATCCCTTTATTTTATTCTTTCCAATAATTCCACCAAATTTTAAATATATATATGTATGTATTTTTATATATGATTTATATAAATACATAAAATAATTTCATTTTCTCATGTATTGCACAGACCCATGATCACTCTGGCTGCTGGCAAAGCTTGGTCACACCCATCCTGCCCTCAATGCCTGGCTGGGCCCCAAAACACTGCTCACCATGACACCCAGCCTTCCTCAAGATGCTCTACACTATAGCCTGGCAGGCAATGATCTCATGCCTACCTTCATAATATTTTAAAATTATCAACTTCTGTTGAAAACACTGACTTCTGCTTAATTTTCTTCCTTATTTGATGTGTCAGAAGACTTCTGCAGAAAGTAATTTGGCTAAAGTTCAGTTCAAAAATTGAGTTCTCTATATAAAGCAGTTTTGAACTTATTTTTTAACTTGGCACCAGTTTAGTTGATTAAAGCACATCCCTCTACACCTTCCCCACCTACTCTACCAAAGGAAGGGAAAAATCAGAACCAAACACTTCCTCACCTCTCCCTGACAGAGCCAAGACAAAAATGCATGCACCAATGTTCTGAGGGCGCTTGCAGTACAGGAACGAGTGGATTATACAACTTTTAAAATAGAATTACACAACTCTGGACTTACGTTTCTGTGACAGATGAAAAGAACTCCGGTCTCTTCCACTCCTGTTTCCCAAAATTTCTAAGCTATAGTATCTATTATGTCTAGCAGTTTACCCAGTTTCACCTATCAAAGCAGTCTACCTTGTTTTTCTTATTTAGAATTCAGTTTTGCTTCCCAGTATGCAAGCAGCAGCAGCATCAGACAGAAATAGCTGGGATGGTATAAACGAAGGGGAAGCTATAATTTGAACAAAAACCTGCACTGATTTAAATCTTCCATTATATAAAAGTAATGTTCCATTTAATACTTGGCTAAGCTTCTTAAAGACCAAAATTCATGTTGGATATAAGGAGAGGAACAATATACAAATTTTACATGCTCAAGAGAACGGGGTAATGTTTACTCAGACATTTTAGGACATTACAGTATGCTTTAGCTGGAGTAAAACTTTCTGTTAAATATTTCTCTTATCTGAAAAGACATTTGTATTCTAATTACAAAGCTCTACAGAGAAGAAAATTTACATTACATATCGAAGCGTAAGTGACTTTTACTGACTGAAGGGAAATGATATTTTAAAAGTTGATTTTTCTTGTACTCCAACATTTGGCCCCCCAGATCAGAACAAATAAAACCTTTTCACTGAAGTTGCTTCCTCTGGCCACTTTTTCTTGCAGAATTTTTTTCTAAGGCGTTTCCTGTCAATGCTTACCATCGTCCTCCAAAGATTGCATTTTTTTAATATATATAAATTTTACTGTCCATGGCAATAAATATCATTTCTGTCATCTGCAGCTATCAATATGTCGCAGAGACTGCTTTTCCATCTCATGTGGTTGTGACGAGCTTTCAAATTTGGCTCCCAGCATTCATCCCTTCTTGGCTCAAGAGCAAAGTAAATCTGCAATAGCCATTAACTATTACTTTAACCAGATCTGAAGTTCTGAGTATCCTACTGAAGCCTCTTAGCTCACTGTTGCTCAAAGAACTGCAAATGCCGTAACGATGGTAACGTCAAATAAAAGTGATGTTTCCTGAAAGGTCTGGATGTATTTGTCAAAATCCTTTCCGTGGCACTGAACATTAATTTCACAGGTATAATAACAATTTTGAAGTTATAGAAAGCAACCTGGAGATGGGACAGTATATAATACGGTGGTACATGTCCGATGGGACTCGGACACATTTCCCAGCCCCGTGTTGTAGGGGGATGCCCACCACAGCAGGATGGGGCTCGGGGCAGCCAGAAGATGAGCGGACAAGGTGGAAACCCGCATGTTCAGAGCAGAAATGCAGGCAGAGCATAGCACATATCTTGATTTCAGCATTGGGGTGGAGGGCCACTTGATTTCTATGAAAATCTTACCTCTAAATAGTAACAAAAACTTTGCTATGTAGACATTATTATAGTTACTCATTTAAGAGAAATCCTGGGTTTGTATGATTAAGCAAGTGAAAGCCAGAGAAAAAACACCCCACAGTTCAAACTCACTCCTCTTGCACGTATCCAGTGAGGCTTTATATATCTATATAATATAGACCTCTTACTTTATTCTGCCAATAGTCTGTAATTAAAGATCAAAAAGCGTTCCCACAGCTCAAGATACACACATAGGCACAGTATTCTGTGTGTCGCTATGACCAAAAAAGATCAGTTTCTCCATTATATTACAACAGAAACACAGTGCACATTTGCTAGAAATATACTATAACCAGCCCAAAGTTTCTAGATAGAAAACTAGCTCTTCTTTACCCTCTTTAAAGTAAAATTAACTTTTATACCTATGAGACAGCTTAGCTCCAGTTTCACTCTGAGTTCCAGTAGAGAAGCCAGCTAGTCAAAACTATGTGCCCCTCTGGTGACATCAATGGCTTAAGACAGCTGGTTTGAAACAGAAATAAATTTTCCTTCCTTCTTCCTGACCAGATTTTTAACGTCCCCCATATTTTCATGCTGGCTTCACTTTGAAAAAACATACGACAATGTTATTTTTATGACAGGACACAGCTTTCTCATTACGGGAATACAATTTGCAGGAGGACACCTAGGCCAAGTCAAGCCTGACCACCTGCACTGCCCCGCCGGCCACAGCAGCCGTTCTGCTTAACAGCTGAAAACGGAATTTTCAGCCCCTAGTCCTTGCAACTTTTCAGAGCTCTTGGCGTCACCTATGACAACCCTTGGAAACTGGTTCCTGGGAAATCTGTGCAACGGCTGAGAAACAGAAAGGGAAAACTCTAAGCAACCACGTAAAACGCACATCTGGGGCCACAGCTTGTCACTGTGGACATGGGTGGCTCAGCCTCTGTCCCCATCAGTTCGAGGACCATAGGTAACCTCTTCCCCACGGGGATTATTCCAACCAGATGCCTGAATAGAAAGTAGGTAGAGACAAATGTCAGCGTCACTTAAGCAATGCCCAAACATGTGTTTATCCACACTGCAGACGTCTCGCCGCTGCAGCACTGTGCCTGTCCCTAATGCTTCAAAGAGGCCCTCAGAAGCCAGCGCTTTGTGTGGTGTGGCAGAGGCAGCATTGTTCTCATTACCACTCACAGAACTCGTATCCAACCATTAAATTATATAGCTTTCATCTGTTTCTTAAGGAGACAAAGCTAATGCAATCATGCTGAGTGCATGCATGCGTGTGTCCATCCATATATCTCCCAGCAACTTTCGAGCATCTGCCTGACTTTGATCACAGCTGGCAGGAGGTCAGAGACCTTGACAACACCAAGTTCCTGCAAGTCATCAGGAAAACGGGCACCTGGTCTGAAGGGAGCGAGACCTAATTACCATCCCCAAACAGAAAAATCTTCCCAGCTCACCCTTGGACTCCAAAGGATCCAGAATGAATCACCAACACCAAAGGAAACCAGGCTCTGCCAGTTCTGTGGCTTGAAGCATCACAGCACAGAAGCAAGAGCCACCATGGGCTGTGGCCTTCCACAAAGCACCCTGCTCCTCCAGGTCCTGCAGCTCTGCCTTCAGCAAAGGGCTTAAACAGCCCTTGGCCAATGCAGCTGCCTCACACAGCTTCATGAGAGAGCAATTTTTCCAGAGAGCAACACTACAACTTTTCCCACCTGTATCTTCTCTGCAAGGTAGGATTTCTCTGCCAACCTCAACATGCAAGCCAAAGCACTGAGGTTTCACACCATACCCTGACCTTACAGAAGTCAACAGGAGCTTCTGTTTCAGAAGAAAACAGAGCTGCAAAAGGCACATGTGTTGGGGAGGAACTAACACAAAAAAGAGGAGGGAAAAAAAAATTGTTACAGGATACTTTCTTGCAGATATCACTTAAAGAACAAAAGGAAAAGGAATACCTCTCCTCAAAATCAGCTACAAAGATAATTTTAAATAGTGACATTGCAGCTTCTCTGAATTCAAACTTCTAAATTCACATGGTAAATAGTTTTAAATTAGGTTTTTTATCCTCTTCCTTGACTAGATGCATGGTGATCTGGGAGATCATCTCTGACACCACGATCCCACAAATACTGCAGAGTCTCTTCAAGTCCTCTTCATGGTCTTAGAGTTGCATCCTGCTGTTATATGAATCAAGAGCATTACAACCAGCAGAAAACCAAAAGGTGTAGAATTTGTCTTCCTTCAAATATTTTCTTGTTATTCAGCTTCGACCTATGCATCAGAATTATCCTTGCTGAATAAAATATCACTCTGGAAATACTTTGTTTATAAACATAAATGCATGTTTATGTATATGCATGTGTGTACATACAGACATTAGACAGTGTCCCAGCATGATAAAAATGGCCAGTTATTACACCTTTGTATGCCATGCGTAGTGGCATTCTCATAGTTTCCAGAAGAGTACCCCTTCTGGTCTATAAATTACAGAGGTAGACTTCAGCTATTTTTAATAAAATACAGTGAATGCTGCTTCTGGTAAGTGCACTAGAGAAGCTAATATTTAAGCAACAGTAATAATAAAAGGTATTAGTTCTATGCTATGGAAAACATTTAAGATAAAGAAAGTTGTTTTTTGTTTTTGTTTTTTTTTTGTTGTTGTTGTTTTTTTGTTTTGTTTTGTTTTTTTCCTCCTTTTTGTCATGAAAAGCTGTGGTTCGAGGCAGCCACTTACACCAGTAGTGGCTATGTTCTGATTGGTGGTCTGCATAGTTGCTGCTTGGCCACTTGAGTCTAAGTCCTAGCACAAATAAGAAATTTCAATCCCCCCAGGCTGCCCCAGCTCTTGTCTTTTAATTAAAAAAAAAAAATCTTATTAATACACCATAAAAACAAGTGAAATGTCCTGGCAACTCATTCCTCCACTTCAGCTGTAATCTCTGATTTATTCAGGGATTGAACTGAAAATTATTTTGAATGGCTTAAAAGCTAATTTTAAAATCATTTTACCTACACACTTCCTTTATTTAACTTTATACAGAAAATACTAAAAGTTAAAAAAATATTTTTGCTTGCTATCTATACAAGTCCTCACAAAGCTGTTTCAAAGAAAATTGCACAGAAGAATGTTTAAGTTCCAGCAAAATCCATCCATACCTTTGGTCCTTGACAAGCCAGAGAACCTTAGAGAATAATTCCCAGCTAGTCCCCAAATCCCTATGCCAGCCACACTCCTAGTAGTGTACTGTTGGCATGCTGGTATTTCCATGATCAAGTGGTATATCTTTCTATGTAATTTTAGCATCTCAAAGCCTAATCCAAGGTATTTCAAACTGCTGGTGTTCATTCCACCAGTTCCAAAATAAGCTGTTCAAATCTTCAGTTCAAGTCAAGGCATATCTCAAATATCACACACATACAAAGAACATCACTTCTGAAACTACCTGCATAGTATATCCCAGAAATATCAGCAAGGTTAAATCCTCTAGTATAAACTTAGTTGTGAATAACATTTTGAAATGCTTTCCAAAGGACCAGGCTTGACTTCTAATTGAAATTATTCAATATTATTTTTTTGTAATTACACATTCTTTAAAAGCACTTATATAGGAAATTATTAATGCTCCTGAATATCATGCAGGAACTAACTGAAATGTCCTTTCCAACCACAGATATGATGACAGGCCAGCACTGACTTGAACTCTGTGCAAGAGCAAAATGGATGAAGACCCATTCCTTGTGCTGCACTCAGCAACAGCGTAGGGAGGACACAGGTCTCGTAGTCCACCTGGCACAATGCTTTCCTCAACATGCATCACATGCAGCTACGCAATATTTGTCACGGCCTTGTGCATTGTCCAGACCCTGCCCCATTTTTCCTTCTTTGGTTTCCCCTGTTTGATTATCAGGTTACCACGATTATGGTCTTATTCAGTTTAAGTGCTGTGCTACCATGAAAAACAAGAGAATAATCATTAAAAAAGCTTACTACTTTCGAGTTGGGAAATGATCCATCTGGCTTAATTTTAAGAAAAATACAGGTGAAGGGGATCAGATATGTTTTAATGGGCATTTTAAGTCAGAAATCTATTCCATATTACACCAGCAAAACCAGTGGGGTTTTTTGATATTTTTTCTCTTATTTCTAAGTTGTTAAATAATCAGGAAGCGCCTATGTGTGTGCCTGTGGTTTTATTCATCATGATGTGCCATAAGCTGAGGAAAACAAAACCTTCACTTCCCTTCTGCTCTAGTGAAACTGCAGCATACAAGTTGTAGCCAGCGTGCTGTGCCTGACCTCCCAGGTAAAATTACATTGACTGAAGGCAGACTGAAATTCCCTTGTCTTACTAGTCTCTCTCTCTCTGAGTTCATATGAAGCCCTGTAATTAAAAACAGCTTTTAAAATTCCAGTGAAAATCAAAAGGTTTTAGATTGTCTGGTAGAAATGAAATAAACAAACAAAAAAAAAAAAGAAAGTAACTCTTGGAAAACGCAAGGATTAAAGCGTTCTTTACAAACTTTTTAAAAAGTGGCAAGTTTTGCCAAGACAAACCAGACTGACTGCTGCTAATGTCAGAAGGCTTCCAGTGATATGGGCTGCAGAGTAAACTAGGCAGATGAAGACAAACACAACAGCTTGGAGAGACTCCCAGGATACTTTCCCTTCGCAGAGCAGTCTCTTTTAGGAGACGCGAAGTTGCTATCTTGTAACGTAGCTGACTCTTGCGGGCAAGCACGAAGGAGGGGAAAGCTGTCCCGGCGGCTGCGTTCGGGCGAGCGGTGGGCATGCCTACCCTGCCTACACCAGAACAGGACCCGCGCGGCTGGGGAAGGCAAGGTGTCCTCACCTCACTGGTAGCCAAGAACGCCAGCCCTTCACATCGCAACCCCCTCCCCCGCCAAAGCCTAATTCGCACCAAGCATGGGTGAACAGCGAGGGCAAATTAATTTTATAGATTCTATTTTACTGCCCTATTCCTCTGTGTCCAAGCAGAGCCAAAGCAGTTATACCGACACGTGACTTCTATTACTGTCAGGGGATGGCTGCCATGGCTGCGTTATCTGTGGGTGAGATAAAATGGCATATTCCCCTTCTGGTGAAAATTTCCAGCTTAACATTAATGGAAGCTCCAGACAAAAACAAGAGATGCATCCTTGCAACTACTGGGACTACTGGATTTTCTCCTCCACGCTCGCTTGGTGGTTTTGAATTAAATCAAATTGGAGGGCTGAGAACGAGTACTCTCCCAAAATAGCACAGTACAGTCTTGTTACAGGGAAATCCTGGGTCTCCAATTTCTGCTGTGGATACGGCCTCTAACTCGGGGGTGCCAGGCTGAAGTCTCCCAGCACAATTTCGTCAAATCCTCTTCAAGTCAGGGCAAAAGTAAAGCCACGAATACTCCTTATTGCACACGTCTCTGCTAAATAGCTTGGTATTGTCCTATTCCCTATGACAATGGAATTAAGGGAATGAAACATGTTGTTTGGAAACAGTAAAAAGCTGTCAGCAGTAACCACTGTCAATACTCACTCTGGGCTAAGCTTGGTACTCCTGCTTGTCATTTATTTATTTACTTATAAAAAAACATGTTTGATATAAAGTGCTTCTGTATGCAAGCAACAATGTCAAACTAATAAGCCAATGATTAATTTTGTTCTTGTCCTAGGTTTGTTTTCTTCTTAATAATCTACATAAATACATTGGAGAAAACATTCATTTGCGTAGACTTTATGTGGTATGAAGCAAACCTAGAAGCATTTTGCAAAGGCAGCTAGTTGTCAGAGAAAAACTGGGCGGGTGAGCAAAAAAGACAGACATGAAAACATATTTAGAGAGCTGCATGCAAGCTGTAGAGAAAGGCACAAGAGACATTAAAAAAAAAAAAAAAAGGTTGCTCAGCACTTTTAAAGGTACTGCCAATCTAAAATAGTCCTGCAGTCTTCAGCCATGATTATCACAGATGGCAAGAAATAGCCAAATGAGGAAAAGTAAAGAGAAAACCCAATAATAATTTTAGAAATAAGAAATAAAAAGGTTTTAATGGAGGTCTTCACTGGTCACTTTGTGTAGACAGTGGTATTTAAGCTTTTTTTAATCCATTAACTGTATGTTTTTCTGTTAATAGCTAGCAAAAGGCCTAACTTGTATAGAGAAATCAGATACTCGTCACAGAGACTTTGTTTTTATTTCTGTGCCTGAGCTGTAGCAGAAGAGTGCTGGTAGCAAGTGTTCTCAGACTGTTTTTGGTGCCACCAACTGCCTTGTTCCTAAACAGTAAAGGGCACACTCCTTCCCAAGAGCACAGAGGAAAACCATTCATAGAGTACAAGAGGGCTGTTAATGCTGTACTACTAGTCAGATCACTCCAGATCTTAGAATATTCTGCATATTTCTCATGGTAACTGTTTTACAGACAAAGGAGAGGAGAATTCCCATTGCCAAATTATATCTCCCCTCATAAAAATTCTTCAGACTACAGCAAAGCTTGAGAAACAGAGAACATAATGATATTCCAGCTCCCTTTGGGGCAGTAGCAGAGGACCCACTCCTGCTTTCTTTGCATGCCCTCAGTTATTGCCAACTCTAGTTTAGGTCATGCAAAGAACACAGAAATAGAAAGAGAAAACATCCACATTCCCCACGCTGGATGGTGGGAGATAAACAGTGTCCCAGCAAGAGTTGGGAGTGATAGCATTGCTTTCAAGAGGTGCAACCCCAAAGTGTTAGGAGGTCATTTAAAACAAAAAAAAAAAAGCCTATAAAACATTTATATTCTATTATGCTTGTGTGTATTCTATTGTACAATAGAAAAAAAATATTGTGTATTTCATTTCTTGCCACATAGTATTGGAAAACTATTCTAGAAATGCTTTGAAGAACACTCCAAAATGTTGCTGGTATTGTTTTCATAATTCCAACTTAGCAGGCTACAGAGAAGAAAATGTTAATGATTAATTAGAGAAACTTCTAAAAAAGTGCCCTAGAAATAGTTTTTCTGAAAATTATATAAACAACATCAGCCCGTCCACCCAGATACTTGTTTGGCCACCTAGGCCACACTACGGAAAAAGTTTCTCATTTAAGAAAATATACCCACAAAAGCAAGATGCCTTAAATATTCCTAGCCTTTAAGAAAAATAGCATGGTTAGTGATGAGAAAACTCATTTATTGTATTTCACACTGTGCACATGAATTAGTGTAATAGATGCTGGCAAGAAAGAGCACTAAATTCAAAGCCAAGACCTTTGCATCTGGTTCTAGATAAAGCATGGGGATATCCTATCCTTCAAGAAAGATGGTTTAGTAGCCCAACGCCATCTCCCACCCTAGCAGTCTCTCTCTACTGCTTCATAGTTTCTGGTTCCTTTGAAGCACTGGTAGGAAGTCATTGCCAAGGTTATCTCTGGTAACTAAATCCAGCCTTTATGTGGTTTTAACAGACAATTTGAGATGGGAGACAGACAATTTCCTCAAGGGATTGCCAAATAGATGACTTCCGGAGTGATGTAATCCTGGTAGGTCATTGCAAAGTAAGTGTGTAACTGTCACAGCCTTTATTGTTGTTTTGGAGGGTTTTTTTCCTCCTCCTAGAACATGGGAAACAGAGACCAAAGCAAGTCCTGATACCTCCAGGTATACTGATACCCAAAACAAACAACAGGGGAGAGCTAAGAATCTTCCCTTCTAAATTACATGACGTTTCCAGCTCTCACTCATTACTGACACAGGGATGACTCCTACTATCACTGTCCTGACTCATCTCCCTAAAGACTATGTAATTTGGACAAGGGGATTCCAGATATGGAAGAAAGGATCTGCCATCTCTTGGTTGCAGTTTAGTTTTTTAAGATCCTCTTTTAAGAGCCCTAGAAATTGATCAATAAACAGAATTCAAGTGAGTTGGTCCAATACATATTACAAATGTGAATTACTGGAATAAGTAGGCTATGTGCATGTCTATCCCTTGGGATGACTAATTCTTTCAACTTCTCCACAGCTCTGAGAAGACTGTGTTCTTGGGAGCTAAAGGGTCAAAGCTTCTCAGGAAACTCTCAAAGAAGCAGGACTCCTAGTTAAATCTAAACACGATTGGCCTGGTAGTTACACTCACTCTCTTTAACCTGAGTATAGGGTCCTTTACCTAGAAGCAGCAGCCTGCAAAAATGCAGGGTCAGTTTGCCGAGCAGCTGCAGCTCTGAGTTTGCGATGCCAGCGACAAACCTAGCAGTAAAAGCACGAGAAGGGTGTTTGACTGCGGCCACGAGCATCCACCCTGTTTTCCCAGAGCAAAGATCCCACCCTGGCACCCAGTGCAAACGCGGAGCCAGGGGCAGCCCTTGGGGCCGGGCTGAGTGGGGACACCAGCAGCCACGGTTGCTCTCATCCCGCTCCCCAGAGAGTAGCAGCAGTCAAAAAGAAGGTGATGGGAAGTCACCCTGCAAAGGGCACTCATCCAAGTGCTTTGGGATACCCTAATCCACCCACAGCTGAGCATGAAGAGCTGCACTGTAGAAATGCAGGTGAAATGGGTTTTTCAAGCCAGAATGGCAAACCACATACCAATGCCTGCTCTTTCTATGGGTTTGTGTTGAGAACGTTTCCGCCACAGTTTGGGTAAACAAATAAATCCAATATACACCGTAGCAATTAAAGGAGTTCTATGAATTAATGTTATCTGAATTTTCACCAGTTCCCCTGACACCTTCAAGAATCTATAAAAAAATTTTAAATCTTTCCTTAGTTTTCTTTTTTCCTATTTTAACTTATGATCTTTACAGTCTGTACAAAATAATCAATATTAGTTAAAATCTTCAATTCTCTCTAGAGGACAGTGCCCTCCAGGTTTTATAATAAAATATCATGATGTTCAACCAGTCTTGTATATCATATATATATAGTAAAATAAACATCTACAGGCAGCCATGATTGAATCTCAACTCTGTAGAGCCAAGAATTTTCCACTGTCTTTTAGAAAGCAGATGATTTTTTTTCCTTCCTAAAGTTTGTGCATTATGAATAACATTTCTTTCACATGTCCTTCCCAGGATTACACTGCATTCTTTGCTAGCCCTCCATGCTTCCTTATCTCAGTTTGCATGAACTGCAATCATTCAAAATAGCAAATTCAACTTAATTGCCATAGACAAGTGTTAATAGATTTTAATAATGTTTTATTAGAATTTATGCAAATTGGACTGCACTGAAAAATCTGAATAAAATCCTAGCTTTAGCAGTCATTTTTCCCCCCATGTTGTCTCTAAACACCGAGCAGGAAGAGGAAGTTTAATTAGTAATTTCTGATGGAATCTGCTGATGAAAATGCTCTCCTTATGAATAGATATAGGTGTCAAAGATTATCTTTAAAACTGAGTTTCATGATTCATTAATTAGCGCTGAGGGCTTTTCCCAGGGGGTGATTTAATACTAATACCAGCCAACAGATTTTTTTTTTTTACATTAGGATTTTTATCTTGATAAAACTGTAGATGATGTTGCAGAACAGTATTATGTTGATTCCACTTTAGAATATTCAGTTGATCCACATTTTAGTACATAAATAGCTAAAAATCACACAATTCGAGAAAAAGAGAAAAGTAATGTACAAGTGAAGATCATTGAATATAGGAATAATCCAAAATAATCTATTCTAGCAAGTAAATCAGAGTTTAAGTTATTAGTCTCGAATAGCTTTTATAGTATAACTTGCTTTATTATTGGTTTCCTTTTGTTGTTGCTTTTCCTTCAGAAAAGAAATCTTACAATGTATGGGAGGTTTCTGTCTGCAAGATAACATGTTCATGTCAGCGGGATAGGCACACAAACCACCAATGACCTACACATATATATATATTTTTTAAAAAAAAAACATGAAAGAATATTTACTATGACCAGATAATATAAGAGAGCACTATGATGGGACTATTTTTAGTTTTGCCATTATTAATATCAGTGGGCAAATATTTCAAAACAATTTTTCCTTTTACGCCCACCCATCTTCGTAGCTGCTGTTGTTTGCACACCAAGAAGTACATAAATGCACCATAGTCAGGGAATCCTGACAGGGTAGAGTTCCTTTGGAAACATTGCTTCTTCACGTTACTGACAAAGCTGTCCTATTTATTTCCTCCTGAGTCGATAAAGAAACCTTAATGCTGTAATGAGCCAAAGTGATATAGTATTACTTCAGGTCTTAGAAACAGCCAACCAAAATATTTTCTGTTGACAAGCTCCACTGAACAGCGCAGGAGCCAAGCATTGCATCCCATACGTCAGATAATACTTCCTCTCATACTATACCAGGCTAGGAAGATCTGCCAGCAGATTATTAATAGTTGCCCCATTTAAAGATAAGGAGATCAAATTACCAAGATCTTAGTAATTTACTCAAAAGAAGGGAGAGGCTGGCTATGTTTCAGTTGGTGGCAAAACTTCAACAGAAGTAGGATTCCACCCACATATTTACTAAACCAGCTCAAATCCATCCTCTTCCAGTCCCTATTGCTTGCCATAAAGCAATTACTGGGCATAAAATCAGCCTCCCCCTTCGAACACAGTACAAATCAATAGAACTTAAAAATTTGCATGCAAGATAAAGACCATTTGTAGCAGATATACAGTGCTGTGACATGTAGCATCTGTAATTCAGAATGTAAGAGAGTATTTAAAATAAAAACAATCAGAAACCCATCCTACCGTACGCAAAGCTGAAGAGCAGACCTGGAGTTTGATTTTAAATTAAAACAGAGTGAGTCCATTTGTGTGAGAATGCTAATTTTAATCATTTTAAAGGAGGTATGAAAGAGCACAAAGGAGTATAAGTTTTACCACTGAAACTATGCAGATACCTAGCATTTCTCTCTGCTTTTGAAAATCTCCACCCACATACCTCACCTAAGATTTACAGGCTCTTTCTGAGCCATCTGAAGTAGTCCTGCCACTGCAGCCAGACCGTCTGTAGGGTGTGAGCAAAATGCACAGCTTGGAGGGAGAGCTGATCTCTCTTATTATTGCAAACTGATAGGCTGTCACTGAAGTTAAGTCCTATAGAGCCAAGGACACGGGGGTCTGGGACAAGGGGAGGCTGCTGTCTTGGAGCCAGTAGAGTTGTACCAGTGACACATGCGATTCAGTTGCTTTGAGGGTTCTTTAATTGCATGTAAGCTGACAACACATAAAGCTAAAAACAAAAAATATAGGTTTTTCAAATGGAAATGATGACTAACCCTTAATGATAATTAATACCAGACATTCTCAAAGACCTTTTTTCACCTACAAATGAAACTAATTACTAGGATTTCTAGCTCATAGTTTGCTGTGTTGCAGAACAGCAGCAGCTGGGCTGTCTTTTTTTATTTACTCTTGAAGGGATTTCAATAAATCTGTTTCAAATTTTGTTAACCCTACTCAACCTCCACACCCTCCCCTTTCTACTTCCCCCCCCCCCAATACTCATTCATGAGTTACAGCTGAGTAGAGTGATTTATAACAGTGCAATGAAGTGCAAAACATGCTCTGGCAAAGGAGCAAATTCCTCCACCTTTCCTCAGATACCATCAGGTGTAACTGCAAATCCTGCCATACCCTTAGTGCTGAGAGAGGAGATAAGCAAGACAGTGACTTTTCCTCCACAAACTTGCCTGCTGGAGTAGGACACCCTGGAATTACACCCTCCTCCCCCACTACTAGCCCTGTCATGCCCAGCCATAACACATAAAGGGAGGAGGTCAGCTAATCCCTGGGCTTCTTTGAAATGCTCTTGGATACAGGCAAAGGGATGGGGAGAAAACCTTTCACCCTAAGTTCACGTTACATTTTGCAGCTAAGAAATGCCAAGTAGAAAGTGGTCCACAGGGTTCTCCAAATCTTAGCGTGTGTACAAAATAAGAGTGGTGAGCTACGGTAGCATCAAACTACCTAACAGAGATGCATCTGGTCTCTTGTTTACAGCTTTTTCTGCTCCTCTCTGCAATATTATCATGCAGTAGCTATCTGGACTGAAATAAAGTCATCACACAGGACTACAGACACAGCTCTGCAGGGTGTATGATTTTATTTGCATGTCTGATATTTCATTTTATTTTGTGTCTTGACTCCTGAAGCTAGGTCAAATTCCCAGCCTTGCACAAAGGGAAATAAGCTTTGAATTCAACTGGTTTTCAAGAACATTTTGTAAATGGGAACCATGAATACACAAAAAATTACAACTAATTGCTGTTAACCTCTGTCACAGCAGTACTGAAATATACAGCTGCTCCCACAGCGGACAGCACAGTTTGACTATTTTAGCCACAGTCTTAAAGTCTTAAAGGAAATACTAGATTGTAAAGGAAATTGGTCAGCCTTGCTAATTGAGAATAAAGAAGTCAGAGATGACACTGGTATAGTGTTATGTTACCCAAGAGTGAACTGTATTAAGAAGTATAGGTTTACTATTGGAACTAATTTGTTTTTCTTTTTGTTTACCTTTTTATACAGGGTCACAAGTCTCACTTTCTGTGAGGTCTCTGGGGGGTGGTGAAGGGCAGTTTTGAAGGTAAGCATCGGTGCTGATTTAGAAATTCTCCTGAAAAATGATCCAGAGCACAGGCAGGTTGCACCAGACCTAAAGATGTCAACACTAGCTTTTATCAACATTAAAAAAAAAAAAAAATTGCAAAATTTGCCTACTATTGGCAATAACGGAAGAGGCAGAAACTGCTTCCATCAGCACATCTGAACACAAATTGTCATGTTCACTTGAAATGAAGCTGAACATATTTTTCTTTTAACTGGGTGGTCAGTCATTTGTGTATTTTATTTTATTTATCATTAACTTGTTAAATAAAAAGGAATCAAGAAAACCTTGCCTCGGCTCTTGATGAGGCATTTTATTAACTCATAGGAAAAGAGAGGCAAGTTTTCCAGAAATTTTCAGTAAAAACTCAGGATACTCAGGTGACTAGAAAATGGGGAAACTCTTCTAAGAGACACCTAAAAAAACCAGAAGGACTTTTTTAATCTTGCAGACTTTTTTTAAACCCTTTTTAATGACCTCTTGTAGAGGTATTTGCTGTTCAGAAAGTCATTCTCCACTCATCAGCGTCTCCCTTATGGTAACTTCAGTCAAAATCAGGAAAACCATGCACAATTAAGACACCCTGGCAGGGCTGCCTGAGCCATTATCACAAGTTTCCAATTCTGTTTTCATAGTAGCTACTGTCACGGCATATTTGCAGTAGAGTTCAACAGAGGCCCTTTGAAGATGACAGAGTCCCGCTGAAAAATCTAGCATTACTGCATGCACCCGTTCTTGCAGAGGAAGCTTTAGGCCTTGCGTACTTAAAGTTGTCTTACAGCTTGATCAGCTCAGTAAAACACACCAAGAAAAAGAGTCATGATAAAGGAGATCTTTCAACATGGTCCTGAAAATGCCACCCATGTTCTCACTATTAGGATGGGACTTTTATAGCATGCTCTTCAGCCAAGATGATGCTAAGGCTCTTCATAAACTCAAGCCCTGACCTAACAAATGGCTCCAAAGGACCTAGGCTCTGCCTGGAGACAGAAGTACTTGGGGCTCCACACAGGCAGAAATGCTGAAGTCTCCGAGTCAGAGACCTGCACCTATCAAGAAAGAGGTACAAACAGTTCACTTCTGCAACATCCAAACACACAGCAACACACTTCAGAAGCATCTCCGTAAAACCCAGGTAGCACATTTGCACTGAAATTAAAAGGGTAGTTTTTCTCTCGGAAGTAATTCCATTAAAAAGAAAAAATGCTACAGCATAGGTCTGCTTTGTGGCTCAGGCATTACAGCTTTTTCTTCACTTCTGCAGAGCCAGCACAAATAAGAGAGGACAAGCTAGAGTCCAACCCAGTTGTGCACTGCTGACAGAAGCTCCTCCTGACTCGCAGCCCCTTGCCCCCATGCAAGCACACTTAAGGATAGGGAAACAGCAGCATCAGCAGGAAAAAGGGAGGCCGTATGAAAAGCAAGGCTAGGAAAGATGGTGTGAAACTTGCCTGAAAACATTGGAAGTACAGCTGCGTTTCCACAGTAAGAAACAGCAGCTCAGTTTCTCTGCCCGCTCACAAGAAGTGCAAAGCAGTTGTTCTATTAATGTGAGTGATGTTCCTTATGATTTTCACTGGCTTAGGTGAGAGGCACTCAGATGGAAGGTCTCTTCATTAAAAAACATGAGCACAAGCTGCAAATGAGGCACACTCAGTAACCAGGAGTGTTTATCATTCTTACCTCAAGGCTTATGAAAGTCTAGGTGAAAAACACCTAGAAGACACCCGTCGCTCAGTATGAATGGCTGGTCAGAAGCAAGCTGGTTTTTTTTTTTCCACCTTTGCACCCAAGCAAAACACTGGTGTACTGACACATGACCAACATGTACACCCCTTTAAGACAAACTATAAAATGCTCTGTGATCCATAACGATCCTGCACCCCTTCTCCCTCCCTGCAACATATCCACATACAAACTAAAATAGGACTCCGGGAGATAAAGCAGAGTTTCTCAGCTTTGTAAACAAGCCAGAAAAAGAAGTTTGGTGCCATATTCAAGAAGCCAGTTGCACCCACCAGCCTGAATCATTTCCCAATTGTTTATGAAGTGATGTTTCACTCAGGCGAGATGCAGAATTCCTTATGAAAAATAATTTAACTATCACACCCTGAAATGCAGTTTGAGTGTTTTATCCTGTCTTCATCTGTAAGAAAGAGAGAAACTGCAAGGAAACAGTTATTTCCCTTCCAACCACCCTATCTACCTTGTTGTCAAACAGCCCCCAACTGACAACCTTGGGACCAAATATGTTTCCTGTACCAACACTTTGATCTCCAATTGCAACTAACCTAGAAGGGTAATAGTTACATTCAAGGTCACTAGGAGGTCTCGACCTCAGTTATATCACCCTTCTCCAAAGAAACTTCCACTTTAATCATCAACTTCCGGGTAATCTATTAGTAACAGGCATAAATCATACATTTAAATGGGCTGAAGCACTGTCACAAGAGCTAGAAAATGATCCACTAAGCTCTTCCTCCCCTCCCTAAACAAAGACTGGATTCCAACTTTTAAAAAATAAAAACAATCAAAAGATTTAATCAAGAATATGTCTTATGCTTTCAATTCCTATTACGTACTTATTCTTGAAAATAGGCAGAATACAGGAAGGAGGGGAAGAGTAACCAAAGATGGCACTGTCCTGTGATGTTATGAATGCTATTCCCTGTGGTAAGTGAACATGTCAAAAAGCACATTTGTGCCCTCTTTCTCCTGATGGCCATCCCAAAGATGAACAAAATTGAAGATTGAAATTGTTCAGAAAATTAAAAAAAAAAAAAAATGGTGAGACTTGGCACATGTAAATTTTGCTGCCTGACTTCACCATCACTGATTACAGCTGACGGAGAGTTAATAAAAGAGCAAAGCTGGCTGTCAGAGCAGATTAGTGTGTGCAAAGGACAAGACAAAAGAATAATGCCATCATTATTATTTATGGTCATTAACTGGGTTGAGTTCACTTCTACAGTACCCTACCTGAGCAGTAAAAATGATCATCTAAACATGAAATACTACATTTAGAGTTAAAACACTATAATTTTGTCTGCGCGTTGGCTTGATCTCTTTTATAAGAGGCATTTGATCCTGGAATTATCCAGAGTGGGTAACACAGATTTAGCTAATGCGAGTAAGAAACCCATCAGATTTTTGACCTTACATAGAACAGTGGGAGGGAGCAGGTAAAAGCTTGCTGCCTCCTTGTTGAGATCTGTTGAAAGAAAGACACTGTGGGAGGGACAGGGGAAGCTGTTGTGGAATGTAATGAAGGTAGAAAAATCTAACGAAAGAGAGGAAAGGGCATCTAAGGGGCAATGAAAATGGAAGCGTGTGGGGAGCAGGATTCTTGGTGGGAAAATCCAGTGGCAGGGACCTGATAAAGGGTGAAATGATGGAGATAACTCAAGTAACTGCTTTGAGCAACAGATGAGCTCCAAGTAAAGAATAGAGATGGTGGGGGTGGCAATCTGTCTGGAATTGGGGATGAGGGACACTGGGGGACAGAAAGAAAATCAGAGCAGAAGTGTAAAGCCTGGGGGAGAACACAGTGGCACATCTCACAGAAAGGACCGTTGAGAGGCATCATGAGAAAACATACATTTCTGGAGCCTGTGTCCAGAAGAAAATGAGAGTGACAAATGCTACTAGCTTTGCAGATGTCCTGTGTGTATATGGTCAGAGTAACAGTGGGAAGTCCTAACTGGAGGTCAGAAAGCACAGATTTCCTGACCTGGCACTCCAGCAGCACTCAAAATCCCTGAGAAGGCTGAAAACTGCATTAGCCCTTACCATCTGTCCTGCTGCTTCTCCTTACCTCATTCCTTCCTTTCTATTTATTTCCAATAAGGTCCCAGGGCTTTTCTCCTACAAGACTTAAGATGAAAACACCAACAAACTCATTTTTGTTCTTGTCTGGCAGAGTGATTCATTTGGCTGTGGTTTACTGTCAGCAAGAATGTCCATGAGATGTATGCAGACTACAGGCCAAGGGACAGGACATCCTCTTGTGCACATCTCAAAACCCCTTCTCATCATAGGGCAGACTGGTGTCCACCATGCAAGTGTAATCACTGTTACCTGATTTTTGTCATGTCAGATATACTTCATGGGACAGGGATGGGTCATAGTACAACTCATGCACTGATGACACCTAATTTTTAGTCTATATTTAAATATAGTTATTTTTAAAAAGCTCAGAACAATGGTATGAAGGGAGAAAAGCTCCTTAAGGGGTCCTGATGTGTAGTCTATCACTATATATACACCACTACACCCTAATTCAGTTACTGCCAACTTTCTGTTATCCCTGAAGAAAATTATTTTTGCCTGTTCCTTAAATAGAGAAAATGGAGAAAATGTGGTTTATGACACTCACTGGAATGTTGTAATTTGTTATACATGAACTACAGGTTTAAAAAGGGAAACTGAAGTCACTGATAAATGCAGTAGCACCTCAACAGTTCTCAGTGCCAGACCCTTCTGTTGGTCTGTTCATTTATTCATTTCCAACAGAATGAACTGTTGGTTTAGACCCAGAAAGACTACATGGCTCTGTCTGTGTGAAAATGTCTTTACCCTGAGCAGCTATGGTTTCTGTGGGAGAGCAGTCAGATTCATACTACACTCTCCTCAATTCCGGAGACAAAGATGCATCTTATCTTTAATTATAAGTTCTGGATTTTGAGATTGCATCCTTCTAAATGGATTCTGAGTAGAAGAATGAAGAGTTAACTTCATTTTTTCATGTAAGCAGACTTATTCACCATACTTTTCTTATACTCTTGGCCTTTGGGATAAAGAAATTATTTGCTTTGGCAGGTTTAGTTTGGAGGATATTTCTGCGCTGGTGTCTAAACAGGTTATAATCATAACATATTTTACATTCTTAGCTATTTTCTTTCTGCATACTTCTAAACAACAATGACACCATGAATTAACATCCCTCATACTACAGTCTGAAATGTGATGCAGTTACAAAAGCTTAGCCAGTGACAGAGAAAGTTCAGTGGTGGGATTCGTCATCACACTAAGAACAGAACAGGGAGACACCAAGACATCGTAAAATACCAACATTTACAAATACTCATTCCTACAGACTGTCTCCTCACTGAATAGCTAAAATGATAATATGCTAATATGTTGCTGATATCAGGTACCAAACCTAAGTGGACCAGTCCTCTATTCCCAAACAACACTGGCTATGCTTCCTATGCTGAACCCCAGAGGCCACTACAAGGTTTCCTCAGAGCACCTAAGGATGACGCCAGTGAAGGAAATATTCAGATATGTCTTCAGATGCATTGGTCATTCTGCCTAAGAAATTTGTTCCTGCCTCTGGAAACTGAGGGAAGTTGTTTTGCAGAGCTATTTATATACATGAAACTGCAAATCTGGCAATAAACAATGATGTCCCAAACAAACTTGTGAGCAGGAATTTCACATTTTCTTGATATCTTACAACTGTAATTTAGCAAGCCAAACAGAAGACTGAATGTATTAAGAATTAGTTCTTCATAACCTTACTGCAAATTTTACTGAGTTCTTTGGTGAAATTTGCCAATTTCTAATGCATATCTACTGCCATGGAAACAAATTGGAAGGGCCAAGAGACAATCCTGTCTATAGATAAAATGTGTCCTGATAAAGTGTGACTGTACCTCATAAAAAAAGTCTCGCAACACATTATTCAAAAGCAGTTAAAAGGCCACCGAACATGATTTGGGCAGACTGGTGATGTCATTCTAAGGTCTTTCTGAAAGAAATTATATGCCCGGGGACTTAAACACACATATGGCCAAGCACATATAAGACACCTTTGCAGAAACGGTATGCTACAAAGTGTGAATTCAGTGCTAGTATTACGTAGGCACGGTTCAATACACAAAGGCACTAAACCTTAATAGATCCTATGAGTAAAAGCAAATCCAGCGTTCTTTAGCCCTATGGCAGTAACATGTTGTCTTCTCAAAGGAAGACTTTCATAACCCAACAGCTACTAGACTGAATGGGCATCAGCTGAGTCACTGTGACATTCCTCTCAGTCACTTACATTCTTCAGTCATATCTTGTGAAGTAGTTCAAGCCACTTTTTTTAAAACTATGACGGAGGGAAATGTAATGAACTCATAGTTTTGCAAACAGATCTCAAGGCTTTTCAGTAGAATTCAACTTCTGTGCAAGCTTGCAGAACAATGACTAGATGGAATTCTTCTTTTGAAGTCTTGTTTAAGAAAATTCTCCCAGGCTAAGACCCAGTAAGTTACAGTTTAGCCTAGAGCTAGTTTTTACAACCAAGTTATAAACCCCTGAAATAGGAGTTCATAATGGAAACAGCTGCTCAACCCTAACTATAGCGGGTGCAAGTATAATAAAAACTGCAGGAGTTCACATTAACAATGACGTCCCCTTACACTCTTTCCTGTTACCCATCCATTAAACAAGCAACACTACTTAACAGAAGCAAAGGCAACAGGCTTTTCTCTTTTCCCTACACCCCTGCTTCTTTCCCTCAATAACAAGCTAAGCAATTTATAGGTGGTAAAGAGCACGCTCCCCAACATCCAGATCTCTTTCAGCAGGGCACACTCAACGTAGGCTCTCCATCAGTGTTACACACAAGTGAGACGCCACTGCAGTTCATTCCAAGCAAGTACTTCATATTATGCACAAATATTACATATGATGCACATCTGATAGTCTGATACTTGTGCTAGGGAATTCCCACTGAATCTCACCACCAACACAGATCCCATCCCCTCCCCACGGGGTGGTACTTGCAGCATTTTCAGACAGTTTTGTATGTTGCTTTGGGGAATTAAAAATGCCAAAGAAATGCAGTATAGACTATGTCTATAGGTATGCGATGCAAGCTCTGAACTACCATCAGGTTGCTTTCTTGTCCTAAGCTGGCCCTTGATTTTCCATATGATGCTTTCACTACCCTGGTAAACCCCTGTCTCTTATTTTCATCAGGTTACAAAAGAATTTATTCTCAAGTTCCTGTAGTCTTAAGGGACACTGTGTCGTGGCTTGGGCCTGGTTGGCAGCCAACCACAATGCAGCAGCTCTCTGTCCCTTCTCATTGCCACCATTCACTCAACCCAGGACACACTGGTTACCCAAGCTGCAGGTTCTGGGTGTGAAATATGGTAACAGTTGAGGTCCAGCTGCTGCACACCCTAGCTAGGGTAGCATAAGGCTACATAGCTATACAACCAGATATAAAATACCAGTTCACAATGACAGCAGTGTCCCTTTAGACATCTTTTTCCCATTTCTACTAACTAACAGGATGTTTTCACGTAACAGTTACCAATAAGTAATATATTAAACATATTATGGCTCACAATAACACGGTGGGACTGTCCCCCACACATCCAAGCAGTTCACACCATGGTCAGAGCACCTGTGCAGCCAGGTATGGAAATGTCCACAAAGGACATAAAACCAAAGCTTTCTATAGAAGCTTACTTTTTAATGCAACTAGGCTCAGGAGAGAGCTGTCAATAATATTGATTTGCAACAGAAAGATTGTTGGAAAGTGCACAACTTGAAAGAAAGGAAAGGTACTCCTTCCGCAAGAAAGTAAAAGGGAAGGATCAAAGCTTGAGATTCTAGGCAGCACTTGGAAACAGAATATTACGTGTTTGCTCTTATTTCCTTTATCTCCATGGATTTATGTTGAGAATCTCAGAGAAAAGGATGTGAATCTCATCTCCATAGCCACAGTCCATCTGCAAATAGACACCTTATGCAGCCTAGTTATATGCAAGAACTGAGTGGCTACAGATTTGTTAAAATATTTCTTCCAGTCAGAAAGAAACTTCATCTTCTGTGACTAACAAGAAAGTACCCTTCCAGACTCACATTTGCTATCTGCAGAAGGAGTTACATGTAGGATCTGCTTGAACAGTATTTTTTTTCTATAAACAAGAAAACTATAAATTCTGAATCATGACACTGGTAATAGTGCCATGTTTACAAACCACATCATCACAGCTAAAGGATCATATGCTTCTCTGCACATGATCAAGCAAGAAATAAAGTATAGGTCTTGAAAATATTGGCTACTTAGTTAAGAAACAAGTCCAGCTTCGGAGTCAAGTGAATGTAAGAAAGAGATATTATGGAAAGTGGTTTTGATATCGTACTTTTGCAACAAGGTCCTGTAACACTGTTTTAAACACAACCAGGGGAAGATCACTCAGGAAGAAATTCTCAGATTTATAAGGCTAAATGATTCACCTCCCTAAACAGTAGCAAGTCACAGTGTTTATGATGATCTAAATTACAGTGGAGCCGGGAGTCTCCAGCAGAGACCAGAGCATCTCTTGCCCTGAAGAGTTAACAACCCCAGCCAGCAATGCTCCTTCCCATTGCACAATGCAACAGTTTTGTTTCTCCTACTAGACTTCGTCAGTACCGTCAACATATTATACAATCTAATAATACATCAGATGCCAGAAGATAATACTGTTATTATATGCTAAGGACTACCACTGCTGGTTTTGGTAACCAGTGTTGGCAGTGCAGCTCGCGACGACACACCCACTCATTTCCTCCTAATGACCCTGAGCACCGTCTTCAAAATTGGGGTGAAACAAAGACCATATTGTCCATAGGGGAGCAAGGCCTGCCCTCCCCAGCAGAAATGTGGAGGCAGGATGTCTTCTGACTCCTCTCAGGGCAAGCAAGGTCAAGTCATGGTCCTGATGCTCTGCCCTGGGCTCACAGGTCCCTCCTGACTCAGGAGGGTACCAGAGCAGGGAGGGCTCACATGCACAGCTAAGAGCATGGATTTTCCCTAGCTTTTCATGATCACTGATGTCATTTATCCTGTTTCTTCATTTCAATCAGCTTGGCTTTCTCTTCCATATAAGTGGTGTTAAATACTAGCAGGAAAACACGAGACTTCTCATAGCTCTTAAGTCAGTCTCACAACAGGAAAAAAACCTGCCTTTTCCAGGCTAGCATAGAAAATGGTGGCTTTTTACAGATGGTTGATGGGGTTCTATGTAAATTACACTGAAATCTAGAAGAGCAAATTACTGACTGTCATCATTAACAGTAAAGTATTCATCAGCAAAAGACTTTATCACCTTGGATTATTGCTATGAGTCAATATTTTTAAATGTAGTATATTTCATACACGGATGTGATCATTTTCTCTAGATGTACATCTCTGAAGGAGGTACTTGGATCCTTCCACAGCTAAAATCAGGCCCTATCATAAAGCTTGATAAAAGTCCTATTTTTGAGCATCTACTCAGGAAGTCTCACAGGAACCTCTTTTTGATAGGACAGGTGGATTCTAGGGAAGAACCTACGCTTCCCCACAAAAAGCTAAAAACCTCTCAAGCTGGGATTTTGCATGAAGCACCAGCAAGTTGGTCCCTGCAAATTTACCAATAGATGTCCTTGACTTTAAAAGACAATTTTTTCAACAGTAAAAAACTTTTTTCCTATGAATTTAAATAGCAATAAGCATAAAGCACAAAAAGACACACTCACTCTTCAAACTAGACACATGATTCATAAGAAACAAAGTCTCTTGCATTTACAACCAATAAAAGGAATAAAACAAAACAAAACAAAAAAAAAAAAAAAAAAAAAAAAAAAACACGAAGGAAATGGATAAAATCTGCCAGCTAGGTGGAAAATTAGGCTCAAAATGCCTCCAAATCCTGCCAGACAAGTGACTCCTGCAACTACTCAAAAAGAACATAAAGGCTCCTGTTTATCACCATCCCCCCTTCTCTGAGACCCCGAAACCCTGATGGTCCCATCAGCCATCTCGCTGGTTAATAACAGTTGCTTTCTGCCCATCAGGAGAAATGCTGTGCAATTTGTCTGATCAGACCCCATGCAGCCACACAACCTAGTTGTCAAAGACTGAGCACTTACACTAAACCACTGGTAATTAACTCACAGAGTAAAGGAGAAATTAAACCTCTGTAAATTCTAAGAATACGAATGCCGGAGAAAAATCATAACCTCATTGTAGACGCTCTATTAGCCAGTAAAGACACTGCATTTGCCTGAGTGTGTTATTCAATCAGCCTACTGCTTTAAATAATAATGAGCTATTTTCTATTATAATAGAATAAATGTCAAGAGGACTTGATCTGGAGTGATACTGAGGACTTGGTTCCCAGCTACTCTCAACAGAAGCTGAATGAGCACAGGATCTCTGGATTTGGCCAGTGATACTGACCTGCTGAGACATACAGTACGAGACAAGCAATTGTTTCATTTTCTAAAGCACGGAAGGGGTAGAGAGGGAGAGAAAGAAAAGCAAAAAAAGAATAGGATTTTTTTTTTTTTTGGTATGTCAAAAGCTAACAGGGCTCCAAGTTAGACTGATTCTTTAAATGCTACCATAGGTGTTTTAATGCACCATTCGGTATACAATAGCACTCTAAACCCTATGTAACCATCTTCATATTATTATTTAAAGCACAAGCGAATATGGGTATGCACCTACACTTTCTCTAGACAAATATATATTGCAGAATCTTTCTATCTACTAGACTAAATGTAAAGACTCAGTCCAGGAGTTAGAAGTTTTAGATAAATTTTACTACTTAATCTGAAATGCTTACAGCTTAATATTTTAAAAGAGCATAAAATTCATCTGAAAGTCTGAATGAGACAGCACAAGACTGCAAATATACAACTCCAACTTTTTCTTCTGTCTAATACAGGAATTTCCTATACAGTCTCAGGTATAGAATTGTTTTCCAGGGTTTATTTGTTTAAATAAAATCTTCAGAGGAAAATTTTCATTTGTTTGACAGTGTGGCAAACCACAACCATGCTTTTTGCAAATTATTTTGAAAACCTGAATTAGTAGCTTGCATATTACCAAATCCAGATAATTAGAAACAACATCTAGTAGTTTAGACAATCCCCCCAGAAGTTTAAAATAAAATTACTCAACTGGTATGATTTGCTGTTTGATTTTTTTGTTCTGGAATGTAAGATGTTCCACAGAAAACTGGGAAGGCATAAAAACGCCTAGGAAGACTGTCAGATGGCAATTCAAAGTCAGAATATCTACAGTTAGCCTAAACCTGTGAAATCATAATGCTTCCCTGTAGCGCACAAAATACAAACATACACATACATGTTTAAAGATACCATCTTTCCAAAGCGTTATTTCAAAACCATGCTGTCCACAAGCAATCACTGATGTGTTTTGACAGCTTATGTCTCACTGACAAATAAGAGCTTTTAAGTTGTGCACATACCTTATTTTTAAATGCTTGTTTACAGTTCAGTTATGTGAAAACTTTCTTTTTGGTAATTTATTCCATACCCTTTCCTGTCAAATTTTGCTGGTTTCTTAGGCAATATTTTCCTCCAATAAGAAGCACAGCCAGCTGTCCAATGTCAGTGGTCTTCTGCTACAGGGAAAGCAAGCAGGTGCAACCCTGAGCAGCAGTTTTGTTGGTATGTAAGGACTCTAAATATGTGTAAATTACATGTTATGGGTGCTCAACTTCAAGCATTAAACTCATAATGCTATTAACTAGAAGTCCACTCTTTGGAGCAAAACTCTCCGAATTTCTCCTTACCAATCACATCATTATCATGAGTTCACATCCTAAAGACATCGCATTACAGCAGCGACCCACTCTGAATTCACAGATTTTACACAATACCAATCCACTCATCAGTCTCAGCCTTATGTTCAAATGATTCATTTTAATGAAACCTGGGGGAGAGGTGTTATTCCTGGGCTCAAACCACTGCTTCTCCCATTTTTTCCCTCTCCTCAAGACATCTGAAGTGTCCTGCATTTCATGCTTGCCTGCTCGGTTTCACCTTACTGAAGGTCACAAGCCATCCCAGGTACATTTCTGTCCTCTGAAATCTAACTCCTTATCCCTTCCCAGGCACGGTTTAATAGAGGTAACAACTAAAACGGCACACAAGCAATGCCTTATGGTACAAGTATTTCAAAGTCTTACAACAGAAACAAACTCACAGGGCCACATGCTGAAGTGGATACATCCACATCACAGGCTGAACCTTTAGTATGAAATCATGCATTTGCATACCTGAATCTCTTCACTTACTAAATACCCTTTCTGGTCTGAAAATACATCTGACATAAACCTGTAATATGCTTGAAAAAGGCTGCTGAAACTGGGGCTGTTTCAGAAAGCAGGTCACCATCCTTTACATTCTGCTGCCTGAGCAACACCAGCATCACTCATAACCCAGGCCACAGGGATTTACACTGGCTGAGTGAAAATACTGCCCAGAACAACCTGCTCACTAAGAGATTTACACACTAATGAGCACAAAAATCCATAGGGAGAAATTCCAGACATTCCCTCCCCCCTTCCATGTGAGATGATATGCTCTTTCAAATCTTTTGCTGGGCGACTGCGCATCCTCAGATTTTCCTACTGGGTTCACTTCTATCCACCTCTCTGGTTCATCAGCTGCTGCAGGGCATCTATGAGGCAGTACACGCTGCACTACCATCAGTGCACTGATGACACCCAGCTCTATCTCCTTCCTTCCTGACCCAGACACGGCTGCTGCCAACCTCAAACAGTGTCTGGCAGAAATTGGTTTCTGGAAGAAGGCCAGCTGGCTGCTGCTCAACCTGGACAAGGCAGAAACGATGCTAATCAGCAGGGGGAAATCCTTTGAGGACCTGGTAAAAATCTGTAACTGCTCCATCAGCTGAGGGCATATGTCTGGCCAGCATCTTAAGAGGTGTGCAATGCAAGCACCAAGTCAGGATTCAACTTCCTCCCAAATTCAAAGAAAACTCACTCATTTTTTGTTAGGTGCCTGCTTCATTTTGAAAGACCTCATCACCTTTCCTTTGACTGTGAAAACTGCACCAGGCGCCTAGATAGATGGCCAAGAGTGCCACTTCTGGCTGGTAAACCAAAATGATTGCAAGCCTGTTCCCTGGAGGCTGGAACATCCATCAACATATGACATATAATCATCTGGAAAAATGTCACTTCTAAAAGTGACGTTCACTGATGCTTTAGATAAAACTTTACAGAAAAGCAATTTACATCTTGCCTGTGAAAAGTAGCAACTCAGCTACCTTAAAAATCAAGAGATGTGACAAGACCTATTTTCCTGGGTCAAGACCAAGGATTTTAGGTAAATAGTGAGTTGCACTCACTGGGACAAATGATGTTTTACCTACTGAGACATTTCACGCTTCTCAGTTCTATCCAAATAAGGGACAAATAAGTCCGCATTACAATTCTCATCACTTTGCAACAGGTAAAACTCAGTGACTTAATTTACTCATTCAGTAGTAAGACATGAAAATTTTGGAATCCAAGAAGCAACAGATGCAATAACTACGTCTGTTACTGAAAGTGAAGATTAGAACTGACAGTACTATATTTTATCTTTGAATTGCACTCACGAAGCACGCTTTTAGGGTGTCTTTCAAAGCCATGCTGATTGCTCAAGTGCTATTAGAAACTGTACTTTATCCTTTTATAGCTTTAAATGCCAGTCTGCACTTTTTTTTTTTTGCCACCTAACACTTCATTTTAATTCTGCAGTGCCATGTGCTATTCCTGGCCTGGCCACTGACATTATAAGTATGTCTTTTCACTGTGCCTCAATTTTGTATCAAAATGGGAATCATGATAATGATTTCCTTTTTGAAGAACTTACTAATCACTGCAAAGTGCTGAGAAAACACAAGACTTAAGGACACCTGTAGCAGCCTCTCCAAACCTACCTAACGTCAGCAGGTCAGGCTTTACAGCCAGGTTGACACCTTGAGCTCAGCTGATCTCAAAACAGCCAGGAACACCAGTGGCATAAAGTGGGCACACAACTATGCAGATGATGCTCATGAAACGCTTTGGTTCGCAATGATACAAGCTAAACTCAGGGTTTACAGCAGTGAGTAGTACAAACGGAGCATGCTTCATTTTAAGCAGGAAGCAGATTTCTACAACTTGCAGAAACTCAGCGTCTTCAACATTCAATAAGAGAGTTCAGAAATGTCCAAGACACCCAGTACTTTGAGTGAAATGTTACCATGGATCAGCTGAAAGGTTTTGAGAAAAGGGGCTTTTGTATACCTTTCACAAGGATTATGCAGTGGTCTGGAGTTAAATAACATGTGTGGGCAGGGGGATGTATTTCTCAAATCCCTTTTGACTACTGACTCATTTGCCCCCTTATCAACCTCATCTTGTAACACTCCTGATTAAAATAGCAGCACAGGTGAAAAACTAGGCTAGGCTTAGATTTACACTAGAGGTACCCAATTCAACTTTTTCATCTAAGCCAACTACACATTATACCTATCTTGCTTAATCCATTTCCAGACCACAGTAAAGGCAGTAAAACTGCAACAGAAGGGTCTTTCATAATGAGCAGTACCAATAGATGATGAAGCTGCTTAGGACAATGTGTTTTTGGACAGTGCAAGAGAAGAGAACATAGTTTTATGAGCATGGTTTGTTTTCTTTCTATAGGTATCTTCTGTTAAATAATCAGACCAATCAGTTTTACTTGTGCGTATTGCCATCTTCAAATAGATATCTGACAGGACAGTAAGCCAATGTTAAAGGAGGAACTTCTATTTGTTGCCTGTATTTGTTTAAAATATCTATTTGAAACGGCATATGTTGTTACTACCAAAGTATGTTTTTTTAAAAAAAAAAAAAAAAAAGAAAGAAACACAAACAAGCCCCACAGCCACTAGGTCCATGGAGGTTGATTTCTGGTCAAATTTGATCTGCCCATGTACCTTTAACGTTAAGCAGAGGCAATGACATTGGTAAAAGCAGGCTGATAATGGGAGACTGAGCAGATATCTTCAGCACAGCGTGTATGGGACAGCAGTTTTCCAAGGTAACAGACAATAGCTCCATAAAAAAAAAAAACAAAAAAAAAAACCAAAAAACATACAAAGGAGAAAAGCTGTGGAAACAAATTAATTTGGAATATGTAAAATACCTCTGCCAAAAGAAGCGATTTACTGTGTGTACATCTTCGCCTTGTTACAGTTTATTATGGAGTTGGGTAGCTAAAAGAGAATTCAAATAAGGAGAAGCTAAAAAAAGGCTGGCTCCTACTGTGAGCACAGGGGTGAGGAGAACATGTAATAATACATGAAAAAAAAAAAAAAAAAAAAAAAAAGCAGCTCATTGCAACAAAGTGACTTGTTAAGCCTTCAAAGTCTGTCACCAGTGCTTCTCCAAGCTGTGTAACTGATTGCACAGCACATGGTAGGGGTTCAGTGGTATATATTTCTGACCTCCCTTTTCTAAAAAGAAATGCTATACAGCCAAAATACAACAACCTTCCACATGCACCTACATGCTGTGAACACCAAAAAGCAAATCAAGTTGCTGAGTGTGGTACATGGCAGTATAACAAGGGGTCATGGGATGAAAGCAAGAAAGAACATTTTAGGCTGAACATCAGGGGGAAAAAAAAAAAAAGACTGTTGCTCAACTGTGAAAGCACTACATGCCCACGTTAAAAATTATCTAGACAAAGCACTAAAAATTACTTTGTATACTACAACTCTGCACTGGCAGAGATGGAGCAGAACTAATTGGCCTCTGAAACCCCAAACTTCTTATGATCCTTCATAAAAACAGTCTACAACAGTTCCTAGACTTAACAAAGGCCTGCACTTAGAAGAGAAAATGAAAATGGGAAAGCAGAACATCTGCAACTCTATTTCCACTTAGACCAGCACAGCGTGGGAGGTGCGGTTAAGAGCATTATGTTCTGATTTAAGTCGAAATAATCATTTACAGTGAATAAACAGGAGTGATAAATTTTTAGCATTCTTATCATTAGGACTTTCTTAGCACACCACTGTTTTGGGGGAAAAAAGAAAAAATAATCAGCCCATTTTCTTTGAGGAAAAACGGGTCACTTTGCTTGTCTACTAAATCTTTTCTCATTCCCCCACCTATACATTAATCCAGACACCAGTTCCACCAAATCCAAAAGAGGAGCTGATGTCTCAGGGATCATTATATTCCTACACATTTCATAAAATACAACAGCTGGGCAGTAGGGAAATACTCAGATTAATGTTTCCATTGAGTCCAGATTCAGCCATAATACAATCTTTCCAACACCAACTGGCAAACCAGTAAACTGGTGCATCCTGGCCAGTAAGTCAGAGGTTGTATAGCTCTGAGTAGTGCCCACGCTTCTTGCCCAGCAGGACTGATCTGGGATAGTGAGAGACACATTTTGGAAAGAAAAAGACCTGCTCACATCCACAGCTCCCAGAACACATAGTGCAAACAGATTTTATATATATTTATTTATTTATATATATATATATATATATATTTCTTCATATTGCCAATGTTTACTCTGTGGATGTTCCCTGTAATAACCATGGGAATTAATTCTTGAATTCTATTGATTGGAATTTGTCACAAATATGGCAAGTGAATGTCATTGGTATGCAATTGGAGGCACATATTACATTTGGAAAAAGGGTCTGAATATCTATAACAGAGGTCATAAATAAAACAATCTACAACATGTGAGATGAAATACCTTTCCCTGTTTTTGGTATAGGCATATGATTTCCATTAGTAAAATGAACACTGTAAAATTTACTGCGGAGGAGCTGATTTTCCCTTGGTAGCCTTTTTCACTATAGATCTTCAGTATTTGTTTGCATTTTGTTTTATGTTTTCACAAAAAAAAAAAATTTGAGCAGCTTCACCTTTGCAGAATTGGTTCCTTTAGTTCCTTATGTACAGCAACCAGGAAGATGCACTCTGTCTTACAAAAATACTGAAGTATGTCAACTGAAATTCAATTTTTCAGAATTATCCAGGACAAAACTCAGCCTGCCCAATTCTCACACACACAGACACAAGCACCTGCAACAAAGTTTTACTCTTAATCCAAGCAGATATTCCGCACATCTCTGTTCTTGTCAGTAGTACACACCATGTAATTACCCTACCAAATAAAGCTTCTAGCTGGTGCATTTCACAAGTGTTTAAAAAATACAAGAGACGAAAGCAATATGGATTATTCCCTAATAATTACTGTTTGCAAATTATTTTTGAAATAGCATACTGTTGGCAACAAATCTTAAAACCAATCCCAGGAAAACACTAAAGTTGTGTTTCAAGTACCTATGTGCCCATGTTAAATTTAAGAATTTGTTTAAGTACCTTCCCTAGACCAAGGCCTTGAGCAAGTGAAATATGATTTTCTATTTAAAATATTAAAAAGATACAGGCTGCCCAAGTGTTTTACATTTCTTTTTCCTTCTCGACTTCTAATTCATTTCTGACATACTGTTTCCCTTCTTTCTCTTGTCTGTATCATAAATCTAGCTGTAATAATTTGGCACAAGTCACACACTTTGCACGGAAATGGATCCTGCACCCTCCCAGTCACAGGCTGTGAAGGACAATGTCCATAAGTCATGTACAAAATACAGTCTCAGTAACAAAAATCTCTCATTCAGGCATTTGTGACTTTACATCCCATTGCGTATCCCAATATCACAGACAGCTGGAAATAATTCTGCTACTATTTACTCCAGAGTAAATCAGCCACCTCCACAGAACTTAAGCAGCCTAACATCAGAAGCAAATGAGATCAAAATTGGACCATGTTATATGAACCTTGTCTTGTAGAAAGATCAGTTGTATTTACGATCTTGGGGTCCCCATTATTAACAGGGCTGGGACACCACAAACCGTAGTCACACATACACACCTTACAAACAGGTAGAAAGTATTTAAAATTCATTTTCAGAAAAATACCTTCCAGTTTAACTTCCTTTTTCTTTCAAAGCTTGCACAGAAGTATCTGGCTTCTGTGCAAACATGATCCAAAACCAGCTGAGGAAAGCAGGAAGATGCTAACTAGACACTGGATCGGGCAATAACCCAGCAGTTGACACGCAGTTTCACAGCACTATCTTGGTTCTGCCTGATTGCACATTATGTCTCTCACCAAGCACCCTGACACTCAAGGGTAAACATCTCCATTAAATTATTTGGGAGCCACAGCTCAAGAAGATGGGACAGACATCTTTCAAGATTCTTCTAGGTGCAGAAAGTGTTTATAGAGTCACACCCGTGATGGAGTTAGTCCCTTATGTTCTGTAATGGAGACAAAAAGAAACAAAAACTGGAACGGTAGTTCACTGTATCCATGCTCCAGCTGTTGATCTTAAGACCTTTGGAGTACATATGGCATGTTCACTGCACAAGGCCCTTCATATTTTCTGAAGTAGGATATCAGGCTTTGACAGTTCAGAAGGCACTGATGAGCAGATATCCTGTCCTGTCAAAAATGAGTTTTACGTATCTCAGATCACAATCCTTTCTTCAAATCATTAGCAATTTCTGGGGCACATTAAAGCCCAGATTTCTGACAATGCCTTCCTTTTCTTAACTTGTTTATTATGTTTTTAATAATGCCTTTTATTTGTTTACAGCTCTGCTTGTCAAATTTGCACAATGGTGAAAATATGAAAAAAAAAAAAAAAAGGCAGAAAAGCAAGCCCTGACTAATTGATAGCATGAGCATGTTTCATAAACATTTGTTATACACAGTGTTACTGCTGAAGCTACTGCACTGGCCACAGACCCTGTGGTTTAGTACCACTGACCTTAATAGCAGGCAGATGAATAGCAAAACTGACATGTCAAGCATAAAGCTAGAGTAATTTGTACTCTTACGACCAGATCCTGAGCTGGCACACAATGACCATAGCTTCCCCAAGATCAATGGCATGAGGTCAATTTTTTTTCTAGCTCAGTCAACAATTTTTAATCCGAGCACTGCCAGGAAATCAGAGAGAACATTTGGCATTTGTTAAACCTCTAAATTAAAACTGAGTCATAGTTTCTTTCATCTTGATACCCGTGTTAAAATACACATTTCATATTACTAGAGCTGTGAGAAATTCAGTTATTTCAGTTCACAGTTATTTGGAGAAGCTTTTTCTCCTCCCTGTTACCAATTCAGAAGGACTTGAACATCTCCTGAAACCTCCCTGTGGAGTATGCATGCAGGATTCAAATAAACTTGTATATTCAAAACCTGTTTTTACTCATATAGAATTATATATCCTTCTCTGAGTGAAGAGATAGTGAAAATCAATTCCTTTTCCTCATGGGCTTTCTGAAAAGGAAATTGGGATACCTTATACGCCATGGCACCCTTGTCTTTCCTACAGAAGTGATGCTGTGCTATGGAAAGCAAGGTAAAGTCCAGTTGACACAGAAACCAGCTAAATCAATAAAAGCACATCAACACGGGCGTTTGCCCCACATTAAAAGCACACACAGCCTTGTCTTCACCTTGAGGTAGGCACCATGTCAGTGAATGCTGAGTTAAGAACACACAACAGATGACTTCTCCATTTACCTAAAAATTCCCTCCATCATTGTGAGCTGCTTCATACTTCCCTGTCTTTCCATATAGGTCCCAGTTTGTCTTTCAGCATCTTTGCAGTTTCTTGCCAAACCACTGGATTTCTGTCCCACAGTAGTTCTCCAGCACACTGCCCTGCTCATCTCCTCTTTTACAGTGCTACAGGTGATCTCATCCATTCAGAGGGATTCAGTTATCACACAGACACTGGCTCTCACAATCACCTCTCCATAAGTAACCTGTCACTCAGCTTCCATTTATCAGCACTTGCTAACTATACTAATGATGTATATATATATAATAGATGCCAACAAAAAGTTTGCAACAACATATGTAGGGCAATGAAACATCTCTTTTCTTCTATGTGAAATCACATTAAAATGTTGCATTTTCTTTGAATTAAATTTACAGAGACTACAAAATCCACAAGAGTCAGAAAAATAGAGAGATAGCTGAAATGTGGAGAGACTGAATTTACAAGCAGAAAAATTCCAAGACTAAATTCAACTTGGAAAGAAAATAATATAATTTTGTTTTTCCTAATGAAAAAAACCCTCCAGAACACACAAACCTAGAAGGCAGCAATGGGTAGGAGAGACTGAGGGTCAGTAGCTGATAGTAAATTAGACATGAGTCTACAATGCAGTCTGACAGCAAAAAAGGTCACCACAATTTTAGGCTGCATATGCAGAGACAACAAGTAACAGGGAAGTAATGGGTTTTATCTATATTGATCGAGTGCACTCTACTATGGAAAAAACATTCTCAGTTCTGCATTTTGTGTAAACAAAAACTAATGGCAGTTTGGAGGGAGTTCATACAAAACACCCACAGAATAGCTTAGAGGGCTAGCAGAACTAACCAGGAAGATGAAAAGCTGACAAAAAGCAAAAAAAAAAAAAAAAAAACAAACTCAGACATTCTCTTGCATTTAATTGTGCAGTTAGCACAATTTAAGAAGCTGAGACAAAATAACTGGTTGTTGAGGGTAGGCTAGGCAAACCTGCTCACTTTTGCACCGAAAGCAGTCAGTACCTACTTTGAGAATTACCAAGTCTGACTTGGAAGGCTGTTAACATTGATGGGGCAATTATTTTCACACTGCTGTCACGTGTAAATGTCCAGCTGGACCCTGAGAATTGTTTCTGGCTAACACAATAGCTATGAAAAGCTCAACATGAAAGTCTCTGAAGACCAGATGCACCATATAGGAAGAAAACTTACTTAGCATGGCAAAGGGGGACTTAATTTTTCTTCCACAAGTTCTAGTAAAGAGGTAGACCTGAGCTAAACTGTCGGGCAATGTTTCTCAAAGCTGAGATCAATCAGTCAGGGTGATCTTGTATCGCCTTACTGCCAAATTGCAACCTGACACAGAGGGGTTTAAAGGCTTGAAGCTGCATGAGAAGGCATATTATTGAGTCAAGGTGGACAACCAAGGCCAGCATATTTTGAATGAATGCTTCAAGATGACTGGTGTAAGCTCCTCCTTGTAACATACTTAGACGTAGGATAATCTTAATGTTAAAACTCACAGAAAATAAAAGATTCCTGGCAATATTAAAAGGCTTACAGTATTGTTTCTGCTTCCCAGGTTTCTGAAGACAGCTTGATCAGTTCATGCTCTCTGCTGACCAGAAAGCGGTAAGAATCATTAGAGCACCCAGACCAAGCTAATAAGCTCCTGCTGGAATCAAAGCCTATGAGCCTGGGCTCTGCATGCACTGTCCTCACATGGCTCCTGCCTGGGCTGAGCCTGCTTCTGTTTCCAAATCCAGCTCCTGATGAAGCAGTAGAGAAGACAGTGAGGATTCGTGCAACAAAGCATCTGTGTGAAGGAGGAAGGCAAGACAGAAAAGGAAAAAAAAAAAAAAAAAAAAACAACCCATTGAGAAAGCACTGGCATCTCAATATGCCATTCACAAGCAAACCCATCTTGATGTAGTGTGAGCTAATGGAAGCAAAAGGAATGCTCTTTCTCAATATCCTATGCCATTTACAATTCATTTAGGCAGTCGGTATATTTCAACACTCCTTTTAAATCCAAACTGGAAGTGCTTAGTATGAAATTGGCATGAATTTAAAAAAGCAAAAAGGGAAAAAATAGCACAACAACAAAAGAAATCCCAAGCCATCTTTTCACTGAGGTGTACTGCCTTGTTAATTTTGCAGTAGAAAAAAAAAAAGTGGTTCTGGACAGCTGGTTAAAAGAAGCTGTTAATTTAAAATAACCTGTTTGTTAATTGCTTTCAACCTTGGTCAGTTGGTTTCTGCACTCTGAACCCTAAAGGTAGCTTGAAATAAATGCATCTAGGGAGCAAGGAGTAATTAATGCAAGCAGGCAGTCATGGCTGGAAGACAGAGGTTACAGTGAAGGGAGGAAAGGTCTGAACCAGCGCGTGCACTTGTAAGAATTGGCCCTGATGCTCTTTCTGCCCCCCCTCCCCTCTTTTTCCTTTCTGCTGCAGAGCTGAAGCTACAGCTGGAGCCCCCTGCCAAGGCAGGGGTGTCCCACCACCCCTCAGGCACACCGCTGCCATCAGCAGAAAAAAAAAAAAAACAAAACTGCAGGCAGCGGCTGCAGCAATGGCAGAAGCAGCAAAGCAAGTGAGCTCCCCACACACGGCCACGTTGACCGCCCTCCCTCCCCACCTCTGCTTCTCCCCTCGCCGGGGGCCGTGGTGGCCACCTCACCCAGCACTACAGCACCCGGCCCCCTTCCAGAAAGCTTCCCTGGCCACAAGATGCACAAGGCCACCTTGCAGGCACTGGGGGAATTATCCCCCCGCTCCCCAGAAAGCCAAAACACAGCCCATCCAGAAATACAGCCTCCACCAGGCCCACACATGCAGAAACGATGATTTTCTGCTTCTGTCTCCTCAGTTCACCGATCCCCGGTCACCAGGCTAAGGCTGCCCTGTGACCACCTTCAGGGAGACTGGCAGCAGGAGGAGTGGAAACAAAAAAAAACTGGAAATTAGTCACTCGTTTTACAAGCTGCCTCAGCCTGGTTTGCCGCACACTCAAAATAGAAAAACTACTGACCTGTGAGTTATTTAATCATGAGTGTAACATTTAGATGCACAAGGCAGGGTGCACAGATTTTATCCGATTGATGCCTGCCTGACCCCTGCGAGTCCTCAGATGACCCAGGCATGCATGGGCACTGTGGCCAGCACTGCTCTCCCCACCACCTCCCTGGGTGCCAAGCAAGGATTTGGCACTGGTTCATTCCAAATGAGGGAAAGAATCCCACCCAGAAGAGCAAGCAAGGCTAACAGGAGCCAGGCTTGTTTCCTTGTAACAAACATGGCATCGTCCTGGATAGATTTTTTTTTGTTCTGACAGCAGTCTAGTGTATTTTCCTGAGATGGCGAAGCAGTTGCAAAACATTTAGGAGAGCTGGGAGCCACATCTCCGAAACAACCCTTCCAACAATCTGTATTTGCTGGGACCCGCTGTGCTTCTAACTTGCAAGGGACAGTAAAGAAAGCTGTGTTTAGGGAGGAGGTTGGCAATACAGTCTCTCCCTTTAACTCCCCTCTATCCCTTTAATGGTTATCAACTGATTCTAACCATTGTGTTTCGAATTTCAATCCTCATTAAAATAGGTGATATTTACCCAGCATGCCTTGATTTCATTATTTGTATCACAACAACCTATGCCAAAAACTACATTTGGAAAGAAAAAAATGAAATAAAAAAAGAAAAGCATTGATAAAAGCTGGTCTTAAGCTTCTACCATAACCTAAGTATAAAATCATCCCAGTAGACAGAGATGGGATGCTTAATGTGCTTAAGGAAATCTATGTGCCTCTACCACTCACAAAAGAGGATTTGAGCATTATTTAATTTGGGGCTTAAGTTGCCCAGGTGACTGTATAACACTGAGCTTTACAGCACATACGTGTCTTATTCTCTTGAATGTTCCCACAAGTTTAGCAGCTACATAGGTCCTTACTTATACCTGGGACCACCAAGCCAGACACAATCTTGACAGCAGATTGCATGATGCTGCCCAACCAGTTCTTATTTAAACACTTCACTAAAGATTTATCATATCAGAGGTATGGTTTTAAATACAGTCATGATTCCCAACCACATTCCTATACAGAATAATGGAAAGGCTGAAAAGCCAAGCATTCAAAGTACAAGAGAGATCATGAAAATAATTTGGTCACAGCTCTGTTCCAGTAGGCCACTACTCTGAAATATGGTATCTTCATGAGATTATAGCCTGTCAGCTGTAGCAATACAGCATACAACACCAACGGAGACATACATACATGCATTATATACATACATGCACATATATATATATTCTTCAGTCAGCATCATACCCACTTTCGCAGCAGCAGGAATACAAACTTTCACCCTTTTTTTTTTTTTTCCTAAACACAGTGTAGCTCCAGATTATCGTTCCTCCAGGGACAAGTATGTTCCCGTTCTCCCTGCACTGCTAAATCCAGTAGTGCCTTAAGAGGCTTTGTCTGATTAATTTTCATCACCATTATTGATAGCTGTATTGATACAGGAGGTGGCCTGGTCAGGTTGTAATGACTCTTTGAACTCATTATTTATTTATGAGCAGCTGCTAATCTGCATCAGGCAGATACTCTTGGTTAGGCAACGCACACTATCATGCAACCTCCATATTATCTCATGAAGAGTACAGACTGCCACCATTCAAAAGGGGCCTGATACACCCATTGGCTACACTGAAATCCCAGCTGTAGCACAACAGAGCCTGATCACAAGCCAGCACTTCATGTTTGCCCCTTCACTGCTGATACTCAAGGACGCCCTTTGCAAGGTGTTCTCCAGGTATTTTTTGATCACAACACCACCATATGGGAAAACTAGGCCAGGTGTGGGGGAGGTATATTTTTCCAAAGCTGAAAATATTTTGCTAGAGAAAAGCATTTCTGGAAAACTTACACATTAGCCTAAAAGGAGCTTCCCACATTTTCGAATCCCTGTTGGCAGAAAGTAGCCATCTCACCTAGTCCTTTTTGTTGACTGGAGCAAACAAACACAGACTTCCATTTTAGAGGGGAGGTAAGCACCAGCCATTGCCCCTGATTTCCATGACAACTGCAGACTCTCAACACATCTTCAGATTTGGTTGCTGGTGTTTATCTCTTGAGCTAATGCCAAGCTAACTCTAGCAGCAAAATTATCATGCAAAGGCATGTGGTCCATTAAAAATACGAGTCACGTAGAGTTGCAGGGTGATGTCACGTCAGCTGCCCCCAATGATAACTATCAAAAGTTAGCACAAGCCTCCAAATCACAAACGCCTTGGCTCTGATCCCATTTTAATGAATCTGTTTTTATGATTAAACCATCACTATAATTGGCACTGGAAGAGGGTTGGCAGTCTGTTGTGGTCGCCTTCCCTGCAAAGCGTGTTTGTGATGCTCATCTCTGAATGATGCATAGTGTCTGCCTGTCTCCTATTAAAAAAAAAAAAATGGTATGAACAGCGGCTGGCAGGCAGACTGGTCAGCAGTGATTCATTCCCTGGCAGCCATGATGAGCAGCATGGGCTAAATTCAGCCTTGGTGGAGGTGGGTATTTCTCCATTTCCTTTCACGGCATCACATCTACATTACATCAGGTATGAAGTTTGGCCTTGTATATTTAATTAAGTATAGTAACTGCCTTTTACTTACTGCTGGCTTTTTACAAGCATTACACTCTAGTTTGGGAAACAGCTTGTTAGTGCAGCTGGAATTGCACTGCACTCTGTAGGAAGATAGTAGGGAGCAGGCAGGGAAGGGGAAGAGACAGAGGGAACAATGTGTCTTGTGTACTTAAATAGCTGGGTTGTCAAAGGAAAAAAAAAATACCAAAAAAAACACAAAAACTACACAGGCATCAGCAAAATCACACCGATGCCTAGGAGCTGGGGAGAGGAATTTACACACTTTATATTTTCTAATTTCCCTCTGGATAAAAATCGTATAGTTTATCTAGCCTTTTAGGGTGGGGAAAAGGGGGAATAAGAGTTTTTGAAGGCAGCACCATGCATGTGCCTGTATTACAAAACCCATCTTTTTTTTTTTTTTCCCTGCAAGCAGAAACTGTAGATAAAATAAAAAAAAAATAAGCTGGCATTGAGTATTGTAGCACATGGGATGCTAAACGTTTGGGAATTTGGTGAATTCCTCAAATACATTAGAAGTTAGCATGAGGCAAATGAAAATAACATTCCCTCCCCTCCCACCACCACTAGATAGAGAGCAGAAAGGAGAAGGCAGGGGGTGGCAATCTTAGAGGTTTCTCCTCCCCTTTTGTTGTCCCCCTCCCCTTTCCCGATATTGATATTGCACTGGTTTTTGATCTCTGCACTTCTTTGTTTTGGCTTCACAGGTATCAAGGGAAAATGGCTAGCAGTAAGTTCTGTAGCTTTTCCTGCTCTGCAGCCCCTCTGGCTTAGCCAGCTGGATCACACTGAATTAGTCAAGTACTTCATTATCTCCCTTCTCTGCACATTTTGCTCCAGGTAATAAAATGCCCAAACAAGAGAGCCAATGCCTTCTGCTGCACTGTCTGTGAAGTTTCATTGTTTTGGCCAATTCTGCATATCAGCATTGTGCTATGGGAGGGCATCACTTTTCATCCCTTGCCCTGCAGTGCTTCCCAATCTCCATTTAGTCACAGCAGTTAGCTAACCATGTAGCTGTTGATAACATAGCACAGTTTTGGAGCCCCCCAGCCCTCGGGAGGTCTGGGATTTCTCTTCCCAGTGTGGGCCTACAGGAGGAGCGGCGGCTAGCTGGGAGAGCCAGACCAATTACATGGTGGGGATGGCTGTAGTGTTACGTGAGAATTGCTCTTATTAGCAGGCGGTGGGATAGGAGTTTTGCAGTAGGGCATTTTCTGCAGTGGTGAACTGCTAGACGGATATCTAGGTCAGGTAGAGAAAGCCATAGACTGAAATCCAGGCGGTTGGCTTTGCACACCTTTCTTTCGTGAGGCATTGCGTTATGCGGGGGGGGGTGGTATTTCATTCTGATATAACATCAGCCTCTCTTTTTCATTTGTACTCTTCAGAACAAACACTTAACAGCTACTTTTTAATGTATTATTTTAAATACATTTGTCTCCTCCTCCTGCTCCATGGGATTTCCCCCCACCCCCCCCCACCCCAAGATGACCTTTAGTTAAAGCCATAAACTAGCTTCAGGCAATCTCTGGCAGCTCTGTCATGTGATGGGCAAAATGGGCCATATTTAAATCACATGGAAGAGAACAGGAAGAAAGAATCTAGTTCACCTCTCAGTATTTAACCTGATTCACAGTGGCCAGTGCTGAAAAAAAAATCTTTAAAATGGTATCTATTTGGGGGTAGGCATGTGAAAAATACATGCTGGGAAAAAAAGTTCACCTTTCATTGAAACCTCAGTTGCAAGAAATCAGTTTTCCCTATGTAAACAGAAACAAAAATATCTGAAAAATAAGAGTAGATATCTATTTCTTCTGGCAGCCACCTTTCCCCCATCCTTGTTCCACCAAGTTCTCCAAATTCCTGCCTGGGACATTCAGCCCACAGGCACATGGGGAGGGAGGAAACATCTGAACCAAATTGCATGCTAAGGTGCACAGTGCTAAAGAAATTAAAATTCAGAACACTGTGAAAGCAGGGATAAAAAAAAAAAAAAAAAAAGCTATATATGCATATTATAAATTTGATTCACAGCCTGCTGAAGTAAACAGCTGACTCCTATTGATTTCCGTGATCTGTGGATCAGTCCTTAGTGACAAAGAGAAGGATCTCACAATGACAAAGGTCCAGACTGCAGCATTTAGATAAAAATATTAACTGCAAAATACTGCTAAATTAATCCAACTTCTTTTGATTATTGATGTCCTACTGTTTTCTGCCTGAAACAACATACACGATGCATCAGTCATTTATAAATTATTCATTCACAGTTATTTTGGCAGCAGCTTCTTTCCATTTATCAACTGATAAACGTACAGGAGATAAGAAGGGTAATTTTATAGCCCCTTGACATTTACCTTTGACATGATTTTCATATTTAATAGGGTAAAATACAAATGGCATTTTGGGGATTCCAAAGTCCATATTATCAAGCTTCACAATAACATCTGTATCCATGTCGCATGAGATGGGTGAGCTGAGTACATACAAACCCCACGTGCACACAAGTCCCTCCGAGCTCATTTCCCAAGTCTGATTTTGGCAGCCCTGAAATGTGCCCGTCGTGCCACCGAATTGCAGAGCCTGTTCACAGCCACAGTGGGAAAGATTATGGTTGACTTCAAGAGCTTGGATAAAGTCCAAGGAGCCGCAGCTCTAGGGACTGCTGAAACCATGACACATAGCCAGGTCAAGAATTTACTGCTGTCTGGCCTCATTTCTAGAGATCTCATCCGTATACCCACCCGTACAGCTCTTGGACCTTTCAGATCTTTGCCCAATATGACCACGATAATAATTCCATGAACCCAGTGAAATTACATCTTATGTACCCTGGGGTTAAAGGTGGGGAAAATCAGGTGCCAGACATTCAAAGGCCACATCTGTGTCTCTGTACATATTCATCTGTACCTTTGTTCGGTCTGCAACTCACTGGGCTACGGTACCACAGCACACCACACACGTCTGCCACACGCCACCAGAAATATAAGCCACTCCAAGCAAACAAATAGCAAGCAGAATGACTTCCATCCCAGCCAAGAATGACAGAGCCTTTGAACAGCATCTGTCCTATTTTTTTCCTCCAGCCTATGAGACAATTAAAGACAGACTTCATTTTAAAAATAAAAAAAAATGAAAATAAAAAACCCACTCACTCTTTTAAAATAGCAGAGCAGGAATAAATTATAACAGTAACATTAATCCCAAGATCTACAGAGACTACCAAAGTCGTCCACACCTGATAAAGTATCAGGAGACCACTGTGAAATTTGTATGCCACTTCTACAAGTCCTATAAGTATTGCACATTATGCATCTAGAAGTAATTACAGCACAGCCAATTAACTGTTGACTTGCTCTTGCCCTGTAATTCTAGACAGTATTCTTTGTGGAGTTGTACTTTCAGGAGTAATATTATACAAGAGACATTAGCCACTGGTTCATACCTGCATGTACTTCAATAAATCCTGCTACTGTTCATTTGCAAGACACTAAGCACTGCATAATATCTATAAGGACACAAGTACGCTGTGCTGACACATCTACCACTACATTAAGGTTTCTTTTTCCTAACTCTTTCTGCTACCCCTCCAGGAATAGGACAATAAAAAAAAACTCAGTTCTTTCCAGTTTTCTGACATGGGGAAGCTTAAACTAAGAGATTAAGAATTGGATGGGATATATTTCAGAAATAAAATTTTTGGCTTCTGGGATCACAGCATAGCCCACCCATTCTACCTGTGCTTACTTTAAGCATTAAATGTCAAGGAGATGAACATAGTTTGATCACCAACAACTTTCGAGGGCAACATCGAGGGATAGCTATTAGGTGGTCACATACATCCTAGCCCACTTGCCCCCCACCAGGTGGTTTTCTCCAACCTTGGAAAGCCAAGCTAAAGAGTCTCATTTTACTTGATGGATATAAGAGTAGGAAAGGTAAATTAGAAGCTGAGTTACAGTATAATTTTTTTTTATAAGTGCCAACATATTAATGTATTCTACATTTAGGAAAACAGTTCAACAAAAACACCCCACTCCCAGAGTCACATACAGCTTTCAAATTCACAGCTAGGATGGAGGAAACAGGGGAGTAAAGGTGGTGAGATATTTTCTGTCATCAAGCTCTTATACATATAATTAATTCAGGGGTTATTACTACTATTTATTCTGAAGAAAAACTAACATAAGGTAAAACTCTAGAGGTTTGGGTTAAGTGTTATAAGGGCTATCCAATCTCAAATTCTTACCCAAAGCTTTACATTTGGAGAGATTTCTTGTCATAGTTTTTCTGCTGATGAAAACTGATGGACTGACAACTCTGGAGGCAAAGGCCTTCTGTTTCCCCAAGGAAAAGGGAAGCTATACTTCTATAGAGCGCCATACACCTTTTCTACAGCAGGGCAGCGAGAAACTCAGGTCTATATAGACAGATTCTTTTGCAGGACTGGACACAGTAACCTAGGACTGGAAGGTACCTCCTGGGTCATGGGGCCCAGAGATGTAAAGGTCAGAAGGATCCCCTGTAAAACCACAATTTCCCATGCACACCACACACTGTGAGACACCTGCAACAC